>NW_026858083.1:0-102500 GCF_026571515.1 Ruditapes philippinarum
TTGTAAAATGAATACGAAATTCCTCTTATGCCGCCGATTATTTTTAGAATACAAACATATAAGTTCTTTTTATTTGATTGATTCAAATAAACATCAATCATTTCAGCGCGCGCAAATATCGTTTTCAAATTAAAGTTTCGTAAGATATGTTGATGAATTCCCGATGCTCGATATAAGTCATTCGTATATATATGTTTTTTTTTCTTTAAAGCTTCTTATTCTTTAATATTTTTATGTATTTCATAATCTGTATTGAATATTTGAAATTCATTACACATGGGCTATCAAATTATGACGCGTTGCCCTAGAATTGAAGAAACTTTCTAATTACAAAATACGGGGTCATTCATTTGATTGAAGACTGATCTTTGCGTCTTTCTATGAAATAATTATTTCCTTGTTAAAACATATTTTACCACATATTTCTGTCATTTAACTGTTCACTTTACTTCCGATTTTTACTAACAGCTATATGATATAGCGGTTTATGAGCGTTTTCCGCGTCCTAGGATGTACTAATAAGTTGGTTTTCCTTAGTTATCACGCAAGCATGATCCATGTCTCTGATGTAAGCGACAGTTTACCATTATTTGTTTTTAAAAATATTAAGCACTATTAATGGTTTATAAAGTATTTGGGAGTCGGAGGTGGCAAGAATTCAAGTTCTGTACAATAAGTTCGAACATATTGTACATTAATCCGGACTTAGTTAAGTATTCATACAGTCAACACATAGAAAGGGGGATAAAAAGTAAGCTAGACAATTTAAAAAAATTAAGTCATATAAAGTTTTGACACCCTCTGCGGGATAGCTTCATTATGCAATAAAGCAAAATGCCAACCAATCAGCAGACGATATGAGAGCTGCCCTGCAGGCATTTATATCACATATGTATGGAAACCACTGAAAATGCGGTACATGGTGTAAATTTGTAGCCGGAGACGCTACTCATCATAGAAACATTATACACGCCTTGTGAATTTAAAACTGGTGAAGGACGAACAATGTCATCCAAAGTGAATTGTTGCGTACTACGATCTAGAAGAGCGAGAATGCGGAAATTGTACAGCTTTCGGCTGTCTGTGGCAATTCGCACTTCACCTAGTTCGTTCTACATAAAAGTGACATACATGTAAAAGCAACTGCATGCTGTCAACAGTTTAGAGATTCACATAATAAAAGGAAATAAGTATCTTTCTTTACATAATCAGGAAGTTAAATCCTGTGATATATCAGAGGCCTTGTCTGCATTTCTATTATGGCTGAATGTCTTTGGAGAAGGGAAAGTTATTTTAGCTGCCCACAATGGAAAGGTTTTCGACATGAAATTCCTTTTGAAGTTTGTCACAAAACGCGCGAAAAACGTGATGGCGTTTAGCGGCAAAAATATAACATGTAGAAACAAATATTTATGTTATAAATAAAGCTGGTACATGTACATGAATTAAAATGGATCGATAGTGATACAGATGTCTAGCTATTAGACAGTGTTAAAAATAAGATAATAGACAAACATATTAATAATTATATTCATGTAACACATTATAAATCAAACAAAACTTTATTATCAAGTCCATTTGGAATCATAGTATTTAATTTATGGATCCAAAACGATTCTTTACAAAAATGGCATCTCAAACCCAAAAGGCAATATCATCGTTAAAATATTATCAGAAACCTTTCGGTCATTTTGCAAGTAAATGAATTGTTAAAATTTTTGATCATATGATTAAACCAATGTTATGCTATGGGATTTGAATATAGTCAAACTATTGAATATAAATGCATAACAATTTTGTCGAAAACATTTATCCATAAAAAAAACAACAACAAATATAGCTATGGTTTTAGGAGAATGTGGTAGATTACCCTTAAGTATTTTGTACATGACAAACTGAAAACGATATTTTTTTAACTTCTGCATGACCATGCCTGTATCTAGATATCCTAAACAGTGCTATTAAATATTGAAGTCACTAGACGAAGTAGGTCGAATATGTTGGGTTACCAAAGTAAAATATGTACTGTTTAGGTGTATTTTTTGGTTTTGTCTGGATATCTCAAGAAATTCGTGACATCAATATGTTCCTTAAAGACTTATCGATTGTTGTACTTTTAACAATGGTATGAAAATATAACGAATACTAGTCGATGTTTTTAACTATAATAAATTTATGTTTGAAAGATACCTAATTAATAGAAATACCATTTTAATACACTTCCGTTGCTCCAACCACAAATTAGGTATAGAAATAGGCAGACATAATAATATCCTAAGAGTACAACTTGTAATGATAGTATAGATTGTGAGTTCCGTGCTTTCTTTATATGTAAAAATATACAAGCACATCCGTGATCATTATTTATTCAATTGTTATTTTGGCGAAAAAGAACTACGTGATTTTTATGTATTAATAAGTAGTGATACAACCCCATTAAGGAAGCTTGTGTTTATGTATATGTTTTAATGGATGATATAAACAACTAGTCTTTGTTCACATTTATAAATATTGTTAAGGTGACGCAACAATGTTACAAAATTGATGTATGTATACTATGTATTTTGGGTTATTTGAATCTTGTAAAAAAAATCTTGGTCAGGCCACAATTGCCTTTAAAAGTTGTGCAGTATTTAGAGCAAGATTGTTATTTCTTTGCATTCAACAATTAGCAATTAGCTTATTTAACAAATGTTCCTAACGCGCTTTTTTCTAGGTTGAATTGGAAAGGTAAATACATATAGGAAGTAATTCGATAAAATTTAAATTATATTAGGTTTCCAGCAGGTTGCGTTCGTAATCACCGTTTATTTTTTTAAGATCATACCTGACTTGCGTATTGATGCCGATTGTTAGTTTCGTTGATAGCGTACATATTACTTCATGATTTTTTTATATTCGTTGTACCTAAGACATTTTACTATCTACTCATGTCATTAGCAGAGACAAATTTTATGATGTAACGCCGAATTCGTGAATGCAGCACTGAAGCAACGGCGGTTATCTCATTAAAAGTAGCTCACTCTTATTTTACCAGATTCTTCCTATTGTTATACGACACTTGCAGTTTGACAAATGTCTTAGAATATGAATATGAGAAAATAATGTTTTAAATGTGTTAAATGTACATATTTATTTGACGAAACACAAAAGTCACCTTCAAAACGGTAATCAGGTTGTCTTTCTCACGAATGATCTAAAGAAGTAAACATATTCCTGAAAAAAAAAACATGTAATGCTGGTAAAAGTATAATGTCGTAGCAACCGCATGCGCTCAATCATTTCCTTAAATTTGATTTAGAATAAAAAATTTTGGTTCGTTTATTTACTGTATTGTTCGTTTTGGCAATAGCGTTGCATAGATTCGGCTTGACTTGTACGTTGTTTTTTTGTGTTTTTTTTTGCACATTCCTGCGTTACTGGATATGCGCGGGGTATTCGAAAAACGGTTATAAACTATTTGTCAGGCTAGAGCGCCAGCCCAATAAATTAATGGTACCTAACATATAATAATTTTCGGTGTAAAAAGCTGACTAAATCATATGTCCAGTTTCTTTGCGATTGAGTAAATTTTGTACCAGTTGCTTGCTGGTAATTCAGGGACTACATGTATTAAAATGTTCACTTTTCAACCAAGTTCATGTTTCTTTCCATTTGAAATTAGTTATCTACATTGTAGAGATGTCAATATATACATGTATGTAATTATATGTCTTTTAGATTGGAATTCTCATTTTTTAGAGTTCTATAATAGACAATGTCATTTGTAGTAATTACATATCTTGTCAATTATATAATGTGTAGCCAAGGTCTTTCAATATATTTGAAGACCTGAATCTCTGATGATCATAATGATGACGAATAAAATGATGTTAACCTCATCAAACCAGTATTGTCTATTCTTAACATACACGTGTTACAAAAAAAATGTGGTAGAAAATGCCAATGTGTGAATACGAATAAATATACTGTAGAATATAGCTGTTTCAATTTCTATTCTTACTTAAGAGCATAAAATATCAGGACTTTCTCGCGGCAGCTTAAGATCTTCAGCGTACCCTTTGGAATGCAGCAAGAAAGGGGAAAAAAGCGGCATATAAAGCTGTAGAAGGCGGTATTCAATATACCAAACTGGTTATTAATATTTTGTACTTTCAGCACTTTGATTTTGAAGCGTCCCGAATAAACCCAAAATCGTGTAATCCCCGTGCAAAACATGCCCAACACGTGCCTATTATTATTGAATACTGATTGGTTAGGGTAGAAGAAATCAACCAATTAAAATTAGATGTACACATACCGGAAGCAAGTGGAATTGTCATTCTGACAATATCGTTGCAAGAGGTATGGAAGATGTGTATGAGGAATGCTTTTCTTGTAAGTCTTTTATTGAGCTTGATTTGTAGAGTAGTCAATGAATAATAACGCCGTAAGGGAACACTTGCAACAACCAGCGATTTTCACGGTGCGTAATCGTTTCGGACTGATTTGGAATATTTCCCCGTTCCTGAACTGATTCGGATATTTTTCACCGGATTGATTCATATAAAATGGATTTTGAGCTTCATAAGGTAAGAAAATATATAAAATAAACATATTTACAACTGTTAGCTGGAGCTGGGGCGGATACAGAACAGGGTTACCTGGGGGGGGGGGCTCAGGGTTACCTGGGGAGGGGGGGGGGGGCTGACATATAGGTGGAAGACAAAAAGAAAAGAAAAACAGTGCAACAGGTGAAAATCGCGCGTGTTTGTTTTTTTTTTTGGGGGGGGGGGGGGGGGCAGCATCTTGTTTTAGGTGATCAAATTATAATTGATGTATCTTATGTGATTGGGATGGGTATGGGAGGTGTCCCATCCCATAGACTCAGAAAATTTTAAAATATGAGATTGAAAATGGTGTTATTTCCTTGACTTTTAGTGCTGTGTATGATACCTTTTGGATGATTTAACATCACATTGTATTTTTTATAGGTTAGTGTTTGCAGCGTCTTTCAAATAATATTCTCCTGGTGTTTAGTAGTAAGCATTTACAAAATAACAGCATACTTACCAATGTATGCGCGACCGTTGATAAAAATAATTTCAAACACTTGATCAATTTACTTGTCTGAATAATAGTTTTATATAAAAAATAATAGCGCTTTCCCAAAGTAAAGTGTTAATAAAATACTGCTTTTCTATTGTACAAAAAATAATAATTTGAAACAAATATTCAATAAGAATTTTTTTCCATCAATAAATCCATTTTAGATATTGAAGAGGTCAGTACAATTTAAATTTTATTTAAAAAATATAACTGCCATAAAAAAATATTAAAAAGCAAATGACCAAATATTTCATCTGAATAAAAATTAGTAAAATCAGTTATAAACTAAGATGTGATTCCTTTAATATCATCTTTATAACAATTGCCACCTTTTAATTTACAAATAATAATTTTCAATTTCTTAATTTTAGAGCTTTCGCAAAAAAAATGGAAAAACAAAAATAATAGTAAAATATAGTGTACAATGTTACACATCTATTTGCCACTATCTGTGACTATTAATTTCATTAGACTTTTGGAAAGTAATAAACAAATCAATTATGCAGTTTAAACATTGAAGTGATTCAAGCATCAAGCAAGATCTCTATCAAGCCCCCAGGCAGGAGATTAACAACTGGATGACAGCAATAACTGTTTTGATAAGGGAGTACACTGCAGCCAACTGGCAAAATATATTCCAGCCGAGCTGGTAAAGGTATCGTTGGGCCGAGCTGGGGGGGGGGGGGCTATAGCCCTGAAGCCCGGTCCTGAATCCGCCACTGGTTAGTCTTTGAATATTCTATGTGCATGGAACATTGCAATGTTTAAGGAATTCATATACAACTTTATTATTTTATAAGGTTTGTTAACGGTCTTTTTATCAGTTTGAATCGAAAAACAAATTTCACATGTCAGTGAAGTAGTTGTAAACACTAGGATAAAATTGCCAAAAAAGTCATTATTGTCCTTATTTTTTCAAGTATTTCATGATTATATTATAGAAGATATCATTCCGCAATAATTTAGTGGTTTTTGTAAAATGAATTGTCCGGTAATGAATTTGTAGGACGTAAGCCAAGTAACAGTCAGCGCTTTGCCTTGTTTTCCTTAATACTAATCAATCCGGTGCCCTAAAAAAATTTACGAGGTTGTCATAAATAAGTATGTCCTATAAATTCATTACTGGACAAAACATTTTACTTAAACCGCTAAATTATCAAGGAAAGATTTTTTTCTATAATATGATTCTGAAATCTCTGAAAAATCAAAGATAATACTGACTCTGGCAATTTTATGCTAATGTGTACTACTACTTCACTGACATGTGAAATTTGTTTTTCAATTCTAACTAATAAAAGACCGTTAACGAACCTTATAAAGTTGTATATGAATTCCTTAAACATTGCAATGTTCCATGCAAGTAGAATATTCAAAGACTAACAGTTCTAATATGTTTATTTTATATATTTTCTTACCTTGTCAAGCTCAAAATCCAATTTATCTGAATCAATCCGGTGAAAAAAATCCAAATCAGTTCAGGAACGGGGAAATATTCCAAATCAGCCCTGAACAATTACGCACAGTGATTTGGATAAAAGTTTACCTGCTTATCAGTGTTTACATTTTCTAGCAGGCAGCTTGGCAGATATATTGCTCTTTAGTCTCTCTTAGAAAATTATTAATCTTGGTTCTGTTAATGTACTATGAAATCATAAATATATGGATATATATACATGTATATATAAAAAAAGGAAAAAGAAGTGCCGGAAAAAAGTTACATATAAATAAAACAAAAACACAGTCCATAAGTTAGCTTATTTACTAACCGGTTTCTCTTATGATCATATTTTTCCTTCATTAATTTAATATTTTACATTTTTCATTTTCCAGAAAAAAGCCTTGATAATATAAAATGTATACTCAACATCACTAATTCCGCATCATCACTTATTTCAAAGTAATGGCATATTTCAATGTGACCAGTGTTAAAATTTGTGAGAATTGACATATTTTATTTATACACCTAATACCCCGGTCACAATCACATTCACGGAATACGCCCATGGAAGAGCCACGGATTAATTCCGGCATCGTCCATAGCTACCCGTACTGGTCAGTAGCTCTCTGTGTTGTAACCGTAATCAATCGTAGTAGTCCTTGTATATCCGTAGCGATCCTTGACAATTTTTGAACATGCACAAAAATTTGCTACGGAAAAATCAAACGTAGCATTTCCCTACTAGTCCGTATTAATCCGAACTAATACGTACTGGTCCGTACGAAAACTGTAATAGTCCGTACTGATTCGTAGTCCACCAACTTGTCAAGGATTTCCACGGTTTGGTACTTGTACGGTTACCCTACTTATAAGCTACGGTTTTAATACGGATTAATATGGCATTGTCACGGAAAGCCACGATCGTAATACGTTGTACTACGGAGAAGCAAGGATTAGCATGGTCTTATACGGTTTATTGCGTTGCAACACGGAATGGGACAGCCCACCACTGTTTAGTACGGATGAATTAAGTAAGGGTATAAATACTACCTTCTTGTTAAAAACAGACATATATATTTGCAGAAACATTTAATAAATGATAATTGCCATTTACTGGCTGCAACTTTATATTGAAATGGTTCAGAATGCGGAGGCAGTGGTCGAGCGGCTTGATGACATGCATAGAAGTAAATTTATATTAATATCGTACTACAATTCATAAGAAATAGAAAAACATTTAATGTTACATATTTTACAAACATTGGATCGTGAAAATGGAGTAAATATGTACATAAAACGAAGTGTCTCATAAGCCTCGGACACTGGCCCTTGAGTGATAATAAGATTAATTAACAAGCTTTTTACATCTTTTTAAAACATAAACATCACGATAATTAATGAAATTGAAAGATGAACAGCAAATCTTAAAATTAAAAGAGAAGCAGTATTGATCAACATTTTTCATTAATGATTACTAGTCCATATCTAATCAGGTAAGAGAAGACAGACGAGATGGTGGACTAGAGATGGGCTTTTAAGAAGACTGCTTCATGTTTAGTATGAGGCTCTCATGGCCGAACTTGTTGAGGATCCAGCGTCCTTCAAGAAATTCACTTTAATTGGACTTGATGTGTCTCGGAGTTCGGTCGTGATTAGGCTAAATCCTCTCCGCCAAAATCATTGAACGCTGCAATTCGTTTTCTAGGTGTTCTTTTCTTTTGAGGCATTTTGAAAATGAACAAGCAAGAGGTTGTGGACGGATGTATTAGGTCCGTATAGATCCGTGGCAATGCGTTCTTCTCCGTTTCAATGCGTTCTTCTCCGTATCAGACCGTAATTATTTGTACTAGCCCATGCCTAGACCGTAGCAGACCGTAGTGTATCCGTAGTGTGTCCGTCCTGATTCGTGTTGCTCCATATCAAACCGTGTCGGTCCGTAACAATCCGTGTCTCTCCGGGGGCTTTTGGTGGTAAATCCGTCGGACTCCGTAATCATACCGTTGTGTGTCCGTTCGGACTACGGAATTTCACATTTCCGTAGTAATCCGTGAGTGATTAGACCATAGCTCTTCTGTGGCATTAGCCGTGAATATGTGACTGGGGCATAAGCAACAAAGTTTTTGTGCAAAATGTTTTAAATGTCAAGATTTTTAGGTAAAACAGAGCAACATTTTACTCATTTCTGCAAAAAGCAACAATAGTCCATAAATTTTTTGCATAGACTATGCTGGAAACAATCCTCATTTTCTAAATGATCTTGTTTGCTGAAAAAATAAATTTTGAGTTACAAAGTATACTGGGATCCTACATATTACCGGACAAAATATGATGTTTTTTCGCTGTAACTTTTATCTAAAATAATAAAAAAGAATGGAACTTTACCCAAATAATTTTGGGTTCTTAATACACGTAAACATTCCTTTATCAAACATGAAATTAAACATTTGACCGTAGAAATGTGTCTTTAAAGTAGGGCATTATAAGAGGGAAAAAAATTGTGTAGACAACTCAATTTACCGGACATTATGTTTCAAAAAATGTTCAAGTCGTGAATTGAAATTAATCTTTAAATAAGCAGCAAGGAAACTACAACTTAATTGAATGGCAAGTTTAAGATATTGGAAAACCCCAGTAATACTATGTCGCTAGAAATAGACACGGCAGCCATGCCTGTTACGAAGAGGCCAATATAGGGGTGTAGTTGAAATTAACACTATTAACTCAATTAACATATTGATTCTTCATGATCCTTAAATGTATGTAACATTTTGATATTCAAATGGAATTCTGTTTTTTTGTCATACAGTTTCCTTTTGGTCATCATGTAGCATGTTGCAAAAGCCATAAAGTCTATTTTTTTGTACATTTCATGTAGAGTTTCCTGCCGTGGGCGTAACCCATTTCCTTATATGTTTTCTAATTTGCATTTCTTTGTAAAAGGAAACATGAGATATTGTTTAAACTAAATTTAAAATTACTTTTTATCATTAAAATATGTAACGATTGTCTCCTGAGATAACGATGAGAAGAATTAAAAGTAAAACCTATCTAAAATAACCCATCAAGGGCCTCAATATAAGGGAATGCGCAGAACAGATTATAATTTTGTTGTTATTTACTTTGAAATAGAAAGTGTGTGTACAATTAAGACCGGATGATTTTTTAATGGAAGCAAAAAGTAAAGATTTATTACTTATTATACAGGAATATATTTTGTCCGGTAAACTGATTGTCCGGTAAATACGTAGGATCCCAGTAGATAGTTTTAATATTCAAAATTTAGCAGTATGCCATGTAGAAATTTTAACTGAAACATGAAAAAAACTATAGTGTAACACCATTTTCCGTGATTTAAATGATGACATTATGTTTTCAAAATGGCCGACACATGGTCTACATCTGGCCCATTAAAACTAATTTTGATTGAATAATGTGTTGTTTCCTTGTGTCATGTAGCAGAAAAATGTTACAGCATATGATAGTTTTTGGGGAGGCTATGCCGACCCAATGTTAATAACTGTCTGTCAAATCTTACTGCCGCGGTAATCAGGTCAAAAAATAGTACCTTGATTTTTTCTAAGCTGACTCATCACTCATCACAGACATTTACAATATGAAAATATTTTCATTCTTTAATTTCATATCTGCAATTTGTAAAGATAATAATTCTCTGAAAAATTCTTGATTTTTGTTTAAATCACTACTCCGTGACGTCATACTGCCACGGTAATCAGGTCAAAAAATAGTACTTTGATTTTTTCTAAGCTGACTCATCACTCATCACAGACATTTACAATATGAAAATATTTTCATTCTTTAATTTCATATCTGCAATTTGTAAAGATAATAATTCTCTGAAAAATTCTTGATTTTTGTTTAAATCACTACTCCGTGACGTCATACTGCCGCGGTAATCAGGTTTAGGCATATTACGTACGTCTGTATTAAATAGTTCTGGTATGAAAACCCTTCAAAATAATAACTTTATCCATATTTTTTTAACAAAAAGCATAAATGAAAATTTATAAGTAAATGCTTTAATTCAGTGGCAAATATTCTTTATTATTTTTGATAACAATTTTCCAATTACTACGCAGCGACCAACTGTTTATGACGGGTCATTAACTAGAACGTTGCAACTACGTATTCTCAATATCATGCATGTGCTTTTGTTGTTATAAACTATTAATAGTCCTTAATATTTTTTAAAGACAAATAATTGTAAACTGTCGCTTACATCAGAGACATGGATCATGCTTGCGTGATAACTAAGGGAAAACTAACTTATTTGTACACCCCAGGAGGCTGTACGCGGAAAACGCTCATAAACCGATAAATCATATAGCTGTTTAGTAAATATTTTGCATACATTTAACTAAAAATTCACTGATGGTGATGAACATATAGTTTAAAAACATTTTATTCTTTAACCATTATCGCCGAAAAAAAAAACTATTTAACTACAAAACCCCTAAGGACCTCCGACAAAATCCCAGCACAATATTACATTTTACATTAGCAAAATAAAAAAAGCAATACTTATATTTTCATCTTACATAATTCATTAATCAAACTTTTAACATAAA
This sequence comes from Ruditapes philippinarum, assembly GCF_026571515.1. Classification (NCBI taxonomy): domain Eukaryota; kingdom Metazoa; phylum Mollusca; class Bivalvia; order Venerida; family Veneridae; genus Ruditapes; species Ruditapes philippinarum. The sequence continues at coordinate 11,113 of NW_026858083.1, forward strand.
AGTATCTTTGGTAATTGACAGATCCCTACTCTGATCTTTTATTTGTATAGGAATAAATTTAAACATGTGCTCTTTTGTTTAGGAATATTTTGTAGTGAAAGTCTTATATATTCACTAATCTCATAATTAGAATTAGACAGGTCAGGAATTTATACAAACAGTTGTTTAGTTAACTATGCTCATTTTAATCCCAATAGAAACATTCAAATATTTTGTGGTAAAAAACATGACCAAAGTACCTAGTAGTCGTTTACCCGGTGGTGATCCCATTAAACTGATTATAGATTCGAATTGATTAGAAAACACAAATAGAAACATGTGTTTCCGTACAACAAAATCGGAAGTAAAGTGAACAGTTAATTGACAGAAATATGTGGTCAAATATGTTTTAACAAGGAAATAAGTATTTCAGAGAAAGACGCAAAGATCAGTATGACCCGTATTGTGTAATTAGAAAGTTTATTCAATTCTAGGGCATACATCATAATTTGATAGTCCATTTGTAATAAAATTCAAATTTTCAATACAGATTATGAGATACATAAAAAATATTAAAGAATAAGAAGCTTTAATTAAAAAACAAAAACAAAAAAAACAAAAACAAAAAAAACCGCATACATATACAAATTACTTACAGTCGAGCATCGGGAAGTCATTAACATATCTTACGAAACTTTAATTTGAAACCGATATTTGCTCGCGCTGAAGTGATAAATGTTTATTTGAAAAATAAAAAAAAAGAACTTTTATGGTTGTGTTCTAAAAAATAATGGGCGGCATAAGAGGAATTTCTTATTCATTTTACAACACTTGAAAAAATTACTACAGAAAATGTGATGTTGTTTTGTTTTCAACAAAAGTGTGTGTGTTTTAAGTTTATTTATACTCGGCGCCGGAATAACCATATGTCCGAGATTATAGCATCTGGGACGTCTTTTTCAAGCAGATTCTTCCTGGAAGTCCATTCTTCGTTCTTTGGTGGTAAAGGAGAGGACAATACCGTCAAGGCATCAACTTTCTGACTGACGACAACAAAAACGGCATCTATTAGCGCCAAACCTCCAGAGTAAGTCACGACAGGTCAACCAATCACCTCTGGTACTTATGATGACTTGACTATGACCTTCCGTGTGCCTTCTCCGCGACGTGCACGCCTCTGGAGGTATTTGGAGAAGTTTCAACAAAAACTTCCAAAACACGCCATTTATAACACCATTCATAGCACTGACGGCTTCGATGTTCTCATCTATTTGCGGGAAATGGTCGACAGGGAAAACCCTACGTAATAACCGCACACCCTGTTTAACAACAGATTTTCCGCAGTATATATTTCAAGCTAGTGAGGTTTTAAAATACACGTAGAATCTATCGATTAACTACCATAAGTTGGTTGAGTGTTTTGAGTGTTGGCGGTAAAAAAGAAGATATAACTTCCTGATCAATTTTCACTTAGGTTGATTCAGTTTTGAATAAGCTTTGCAGAGATGTATTTTTTCAAGAAATATTTAGCTTTAATATTATCCGACGCCGTCAGTAATGAAATGGGATTAATTTTCTGAAACGTGATTTTATTCGAGATTTGCTTCTGAAGAAGACAACCTTCTGTCCGTAGAGCATGAATGTTAATACTCATCACAAGACAGTATCTTATTGATCTCAATTATGGTAATCTAAACGTGTATAATTTTTATGTTCAATAAAAATGTTGCATCACTGCAGTTGTTATTATCATTCAATAATATTAAAATGACATAAAATATTTATGATGAACAGTCCTAGAATATTTTGATAAGGAACCGTCAGTTTGTAAAATGTTATTGTTATCTGATAATGAATAGTCGTCATACTTGCTGGTATGTCATTTATTATTGACAGTTTAGGTTTTTCAAAATTTGCATGATTAACAGTCCGAATGTAGACCTTAATTAAATGTTCTGGAATATTAACAAAATGAATAGTCAACCTCATTAACCATATATATGAATGGTTGAACACAACAGTAAGGATAAATAGCGCAATGTGCATATCTTTTTATTTTGGTAGCATATTTTAAGCAAAAAGAAAAGAAACTATAAGTCTGAAACATTCTCTCATAGCCTCCCCATCAGTACATTCAGTGCTTTGATTATACTGTAGGTTCATTGTTTGTTTTCTTTACTGTTTTAAAGTACCGTGAACTAAGAGGAGCACAGTATAAAATGTCACAATGATAAATATGAAATGTTAAATAACTTTTTTCACGGCTAGTTATTTGGACTAGCCATCAACACTGACCAAGCACTATCAAAAGTCATTCAGATATTTTCTATGGAACAGAATTAATGCATTTATTCTATCTTTCTTGGTGACATTGGAACTTGCATTATGCTTAATTCCATCTTGCTTGATGACATTGGAACTTGCATTATGCTTGATTCCATCTTGCTTGATGACATTGGAACTTGCATTATGCTTAATTCCATCTTGCTACATGACATTAGAACTTGCATTATGATTGATTCCATCTTGCTTTATGATATTTAAACGTTGCATTATTCTGGATTCCATTTTTCATTATTTCATTCAAACATTTCGTAGTGACCTGAATTCTTTCATTGAGTGATAACTATTTATCTGGAACAAGCCATTTGGAATACTAAAATGTTAACGTCTTATACCTTTATGTATAAGCTACCTTTCTTCATGCTCTATACAAACTATTTACGGTTTAGTTTTTTTGTATTACTTTTATGTAGAAGTCATTTAAAATTGACTATTTTTTGTTCCCTGATGGATTTTGTTAAAGTCTGACTTATTTGATTTACAGCTCGCATGGCGTGATTACTATTAGCCTTCGCTTATATCCATTATTCAGTGTTTATGCTTAATAAAGCTCTGTGTCTGAGGCTTTGTGGATTATGTTTGATCATCTTACATTATGATAAACAATTTAAACAATGTCTAGCGAGTTGTGAACTGTTAAGGGGCGAGAACTCTGTTATCGATATCAACAGATTTTTTCCATGATTCGCCTATCATCGGAATTTTCCGTACATGTTTATATTACGGAATACCGTTAGGGCCATCGTGGTTATACGTTAAAATACAGAAGGCGACAATGCTATAAATACGTACCAAACGCTTAATACATAAATTGCAGTGGAAAGAATATAAATACAAGTAGTAAGGATTATGCAATATAATTTTATACATGTATATGTATACAGTCTAATAGAAAAAATATGCTCGTAAACAGTTATTCAATGGGGCAGTTATACGTACAGTGGCAAGTTCAGGCCTTGGCTTAAGTGCTGCACCTATCCCCAAAGATACGTTGATGAGCTGGGATGGAATATATACGTGTAAGTTTCATGCAATAGTGGTCATAGTGTACTCTCTTATCAAAACATATAATGCTGTCGTCAAGTTGTTAAGCACCTGCCTAGGTGACTGCGATTGCGAAGGTCTTTATCTAATGACTTGGACATTAAAAGCAAAACTTATTAATTGGCCTTTTAACTTAATAAATGTCTCGGAGTCACTAATAGTGGCGAATAGGTATGTAACACATTAAAATATACATGTATAATAAGGAAAGAAAGAAGTTGTTTATTTTTGTGACATGTGCATAGTCAATTACAAATGTTGGGCATATGTGTGTCTGATTATAGATCAGACATCCCGCACACACCACCACATTCACATACATTTGTGCTTAAAGATATACTATGCACATCTTTCAGTAATATATTTTTATCACAGCAATTTATTGAAATCTATAAAATTCTTACTAAATATGTTTCATTTAAATAAAAACACATAATGTATAGGAATCTGCTTTCCTTATTACGGGTCAAATAAAGTTGTGCCTGTCTCTAAAAGAAACTTCCATATATATTTTTGTAATAACACTATACATGAATATTCATACTGCCCACTTACAGTGTAAAGTATTGAAAGCACAATGTTTGTGTGAAGCCAAATACTATTTATTTTATTTTACAAAAAAAAATAAAGTTTGTACTGTACTAAGTCGTGGCTACGAGTTACTAAGTGACATGTGTGTGTTTTTATTTATCTCGTGCGCACGAGATACTGTGTCGTGGCCACGAGTTACTAAGTCGTGGCCACGAGATAGTTAAGTCGTGGGAACGAGATACTATATCGTAGCCACGAGATACTATGTCACGGCCACGAGTTACTAAGTCGTTTAAGTCATGGGAACGAGATAACTAAGTCGTGCAGACGAGATAATTAAATAAGATTACACCATGATTTTTTAAACTTAGAAAATTTCTGTTTAAAGATTTACGTGCAACATTAATCTTTGAAAATACTGAAGTGTTCACTTTGAACTTAATACATGTCTTTAGGATCATAAGGCCCATAAATCAGACATTAATTCTGACTAAGTTATAGCCCTTTGATGGGACAATTCTATGATAGAATTGGTCATTTTGTACGTACAAAGGCCTGTTAACATTGTTTATACCATAACTTGAGAGGGACTTAGTCCTGGTTTATTTTATTGGGAAAGGATTGCCCATGGACAGTAGATATCCTTTAAGGATGTTTGAGGTCACAGGTCAGATAAACATGACACTTCATGTAAAATCCTTGTCTGATGAATGATTTAGAAAGAATAAGCCGTAGTTTATATAACCTAAAAAGATCAGTAGATGACACCTAATAATTTTTAGGCAATTTGGTCAGAAATCAGGGTCACAATTACGCTAAATCTTTGACCAATCAACTTGTATAAACTTGTATAAATGGCACTTTTACGGGCAAGTGAAGAAGGGGCATCCTTGTTAGGAAAATTCATATAAATACTAGTAGTGTAATTTGATTGGTTATTTATCTCGTTTGCACGACTTAACTTTCTCGTGGCCACGACTAAACTTTCTCGTGGCCACGACATAGTAACTTGTTCCAACGACTTATTTATCTCGTGGCCACGACTTATTAACTCGTGGCCACGACTAAGTTATCTCGTTCCCACAACTTAATTACCTCGTGGCCACGACTTAGTGACTCGTGGCCACAACATAGTATCTCGTTCCCACGACTTAACTATCTTGTGGCCACGACTTAGTAACCCGTGGCAACGACACAGTATCTCGTGCGCACGAGATAAATAAAAACACACACATGTCACCTTTGTGCCACCTTAAGTTTGATAAAATTCAATTTCACTTATCACACACGCTCAAAAAGAAGTGTAAACAATTGTATAAGAGGTGAGTTGCCACTTGTAGGATGAGTTATTGGAGACATATATAACTTTTTTTTCCACATGCTGGCGGAATCTTCAAAAACACGCACTTTTCGTCTGTCGCATCGTGTTCTCTTGTTTTTCAGTAAATTTACATGACATTGTCAGTCCCCAACTAACACTGTTCTGTATACGCCCCTATATAAAGTGGACGTAACTTTGTTTACTCCACGTGCCAAAATACGGGATCATCCGGAAAATAACGGGATGTACCGACAAAGCGACACCTGCTGTCATAATATGAACACAAATTATTGCAACTCGCATTATGCTTACTGCCAACTGCTTAGTGCGTACTGTCACATGCGACTATAATATCGCTATCGTTGTCATCCTCGTTGTCGATGCGCAGTGATCATGTATTGCATTATATTTGTAATCAGTGAATACATTGAAGCATATGAATGCTAAGACACATCAAATCAGCCAATTATTGATCAAAATGAATAGTTTAATTTGACATAATGTCGACAATATAAGTGGCAGATTTATAGCAAATTAAAGATACAACTACCATGTTACATATAGTTGTAAAGAATGTTATCTTTAACACCAAACATAATACGTTGTCCTTAAAAAAAAGATGCAATTAAACATATAGCATATTAAAATATGTGAGTTTGATGGTTTAGTAGGGAACACACAAGGTTGCAATTACATGAAAGTGCATTCAGTAATCATAAGGCATGATTGAATTTAGCAAAACGCAGGTTTTCATTGTCATAAAGAAGTATAGAAGCAAGCATAATGTAAGTTCCGATATCATAAAGCAAGATGGAATAAATGCATTAATTCTGTTCCATAATTTTCCTATCTAAAAAAATACTTTAAATTACTTTATGCTTTGGTGACATCAATATTATGTTATGCCTCGAAAGTATGAAAGTATGGGTTATTGCTATGTAAATAATATTGCAACTGTCCATAATGATTTTTGTAAAAACCAAAAATAATGCAATGGCACATTACCATTATGTTTATTTTATATGACTGCGTAAAATACAGCTGACCAGTTCCGAACAATTAAGCGATCCATTCTGGTACTCAACAATAAATATAGAAAATAAAATATTCAATGGTTCTGTTGTTTATTGACATTAACAAATAAATAATTTAGTCGACATTCAGTTTCGGCTTCTTATAATTTTCGTCTGATTATTGGATCTACATGAAGCAAAAGTACTGAATTTCATTTCGCCATTTTTGTGCCCCCACTATAGGGGGTGGGGCATTTAGATTTACCCTAATGTCCGTCTATCTGTCCGTTCTCCTGTTGTGTTGCAGATAGCTCAAAAAGTAGGGATGTTACATTTATCCGTTTAAACAGGTACGGCCGGTTTTTAGCTAATACCGGTTTGAAAATAAATAACCAGTAACCAGGGCAAGCCTTTGACAAAGAGGAGAAAAAGTTTTAAATTGATTTTCAACATTACCTTAGATTTTTACAACAAGATATGACATTTTGTTTGTATTTTAGTAGCAAATTTTGTATTTTTTCCCATGGCATCTACAGTTTTTGGTATTTTTTTTATTTAAGTGAAATAAAATAATTTTTTCTTTTTAAGAAAATGATCAAACACCATTGTATAAATAATTCTGTGCAAAAATAAAAATGAGGAAAACATAATAAAATAAAGTAAACACATAAGTTTTCACAGAATATAATTTATATCTATCTATAATGAGGTGTAACTCCCCAGAGCTAAATATGTAACATACTGGAAAACGACGTTTAGCTAGGTTTTCTAAAAGGTCAATAAACCAATCACGTATGGTTTATACTGATTACGTGTTTCTCCATGTACCGAAAACAGGTCACGTTCTCCTCCATGCCTCAAAAATTAATCACCAACCAATACTTTGCGGGCTCCAGCCCACAGGGAATAATACCTACAAAAATACTTTGTGAGGTCACATGACAGATTGTTTGCTAATTGTGATAGTGTGTTACTCCATTTGGTATTTTGAAAAGGACAGGGAATGTTCCTTGTTCGGATATTAGGTGACTGAAACTACATGTAATTTAAAAATCTACACTTTTTTATGCCCCCACAGAGTGGGAGCATATAGCGTTGCACTTGTCCGTCTGAGTGTCCGTCCGTCCGAGCAAACATTTGATATTTATGAGCTTCATTCCGTAGTTAAATAAAGAACAATAACTCATAAAATTCAAATTAAGAGCTATTTTTTTGTTTTTATGAGCTAATTTTGCTAACGTTGGTCCAGGTGGTGTTTATGAGATGATTTGCCTCATAAACATTAAAAGTTGGTACATGCGTACGTCCGTCCGTCCCGAAATCTTGAATCTCTGAACGCAACTCCTCTTAAACCGGATGGCAGATTTTGCTTAAACTTCCAGGGATGAACAACCTTAATGTGTAGATGGTAGTAAAGGAAGGAATATTTGCTGCGACCAAATTTAACAGAACTATGGCCCTTTGTTGATTTTTTCACTATATACTATGTAGAAATCTTGTGAACGCAACTCATCTTAAACCGGATGGCAGATTTTGCTTAAACTTCCAGGGATGAACAACCTTAATGTGTAGATGGTAGTAAAGGGAGGAATTTTTGCTGTGACCAAGTTTAACAGAATTATGGCCCTTTGTTGATTTTTTCACTATATACTATGTAGAAATTTTGTGAACGCAACTCCTCTTAAACCGGATGGCAGACTTTGCTTAAACTTCCAGGGATGAACAACCTTAATGTGTAGATGGTAGTTAAGGAAGGAATTTTTGCTGCGACCAAATTTAACAGAATTATGGCCCTTTGTTGATTTTTATGTCCCCACAGAGTGGGAGCATATAGTGTTGCACTTGTCCGTCCGTCTGTCCGTCCGTACGTCCCGAAATCTTGTGAACGCAACTCCTCTTAAACCGGATGGCAGATTTTGCTTAAACTTCCAGGGATGAACAACCTTAATGTGTAGATGGTAGTAAAGGAAGGAATTTTTGCTGCGACCAAATTTAACAGAATTATGGCCCTTTGTTGATTTTTTCACTATATACCATGTAAAAATTTTGTGAACGCAACTCCTCTTAAACCGGATGGCAGATTTTGCTTAAACTTCTAGGGATGAACAACCTTAATGTGTAGATGGTAGTAAAGGAAGGAATTTTTGCTGCAACCAAATTTAACAGAATTATGGCCCTTTGTTGTTTTTTTTCACTATATACCATATAGAAATTTTGCTAACGCAACTCCTCTTAAACCGGATGGCAAATTTTGCTTAAACTTCCAGGGATGAACAACCCTAATGTGTAGATGGTAGTAGAGGAAGGAATTTTTGCTGTGACCAAATTTAACAGAATTATGGCCCTTTGTTGATTTTTTCACTATATACCATATAGAAATTTTGTGAATGCAACTCCTCTTAAACCGGATGGCAGATTTTGCTTAAACTTCCAGGGATGAACAACCCTAATGTGTAGATGATAGTAAAGGAAGGAATTTTTGCTGTGACCAAATTTAACAGAATTATGGCCCTTTGTTGATTTTTGTGTCGCCTTGAAAAGGTGACATATAGGGGTTACTTTTGTCGGCGGTGTCGGTGGCGGCGTCTGTGTCGTTGTCGGCGTCGTTGTCGGCGTCGGCGTCCCCTAAAGCTTGTCCGGAGCATAACTCAGTCACTATAAGTCTGATTGACTTCAAACTTGGTATGCATGCTTCTTTCAATAACCCGAAGTGCAGTGCACAAGGACCGGTACTCTGCAGTTCTTATTTTTTGAGTTATTGCCCTTTGTTAATTTTCATACATTAATTTTGTCCGGGCCATTTCTCTTCAACTAAAAAAGCTATGGACTTGAAACTTCATAGGATGATAGATCTCATTATTAAGAAGTGCAGTGCACAAGAACCAGTACTCTGCACTTCCTAATTTTTGAGTTATTGCCCTTTGTTAATTTTCATACTTTATTTTGTCCGGGCCATTTCTCCTAATGTATAAAAGCCATGGACTTGAAACTTCATAGGATGATAGGTCTCATTAAGAAGAAGTGCAGTGCACAAGAAATGGTACTCTGCATTTCTTATTTTTTGAGTTATTGCCCTTTGTTTATTTTCATACTTTAATTTTGTCCGGGCCATTTCTCCTTAAGTATAAAAGCTATGGACTTGAAACTTCATAGGATGATAGATCTCATTATTAAGAAGTGCAGTGCACAAGAATCGGTACTCTGCATTTCTTAATTTCTGAGTTATGGCCCTTTGTTAATTTTCATACTTAATTTTTGTCCAGGCCATTTCTCCGAAAGTATAAAAGTTATGGACTTGAAACTTCATAGGATGATAGATCTCATTAAAAAGAAGTGCAGTGCATAAGAACTGATACTCTGAATTTCTTATTTTTGAGTTATTGCCCTTTGTTGATTTTCTTACTTTATTTTTGTCCTGGTCATTTCTCCTCAAGTATGAAAGCTATGGACTTGAAACATCATAGAATGATAGATCTTATTGATAAGAAGTGCAGTGTACAGAAACTGCTGCTCTGCACTTATTATTTTTTTAGTTATTGCCCTTTGTTATTTTTCATATTTCATTTTTGTCCTGGCCATTTCCCCTAAACTACATTGTTCACAAGGCGACACATCCGACTCGCGGAGTTCTAGTTTCACTATATACCATATAGAAATTTTGTGAACGCAACTCCTCTTAAACCAGATGGCAGATTTTGCTTAAACTTCCAGGGATGAACAACCTTAATGTGTAGATGGTAGTAAAGGAAGGAATTTTTGCTGCGACCAAATTTAACAGAATACTGGCCCTTTGTTGATTTTTTTCACTATATACCATATATATGTTGTCAGTGGGGGCATCCGTGTCCTTTGGACACAGTTCTAGTTAGACTATATACTATGTAGAAATTTTGTGAACGCAACTCCTCTTAAACCGGATGGCAGATTTTGCTTAAACTTCCAGGGATGAACAACCTTAATGTGTAGATGGTAGTAAAGAAAGGAATTTTTGCTGCGACCAAATTTAACAGAATAATGGCCCTTTGTTGATTTTTATTTTTCAATTTGTGTCACATGTAGTCTAAAAATATTTGACCTAGAGTCATAAGATTGACAGAACAGTGGTGTGTGGGGGCATCCGTGTCCTATGGACACATTTCTAGTTTAATAATTATTTGAATTATAAACACTATTTAGCATTGTTGTAAAAAGTTAAAGAGTTTATCTATATTGTATTTGAACAGCATGAAGTAGATCAGTGACAATTTTAGCTGCACCAAAACCGCACTTATATATCCCTAAAAAGTAGTGTAATCGTCCCTTGTGTAAAGCCAGGAACTTCGTGTGAGATGTGTTAAGAAAGGTAAATTAATTGATTTTCAAGGAATGGTTAGTTTAAATTTTCACAGAAAACAAATTTAATGTTGAAAATCTAAGGATTTTAGTACAATCAGTTAAACGTTTAACACGGCTATCTGGTATGATCCGTTTTAATGGTTAGCTTTTTTTTAACCGTGACACCCCTATCAAAATTTATTTGACCTGGAGTCATGAAGAAGTTGTGCACCTGGGGTTTGCTTGTGGATTTATTCTGTTTTGTCAGATTTATTATGCTCCCCGAAAAAATTTCGGGGGAGCATATAGTCGCCGCCTTGTCCGTCCGTCCGTCCGGCCGTCCGTCCGTCCGTCCGTCCGTCCGTCCGTCCCCTTTTCTTGTCCGGGACATAACTTTGACACAACAAGAGGTATCAACATGAAACTTTGTAGGTAGATAGATCTCATTGAGTAGGTGTGCAGTGCACAAGAACCGTAACTCTGCCTTGCCTAATTTTTGAATTATTCCCCTTTGTTTATTTTTACACTTTGAACTTTGTCCAGGACATAACTCTAAAAGTATAAGAGGTATCAACATGAAACTTTGTAGGTAGATAGATCTCATTGAGTAGAAGTGCAGTGCACAAGAACCGTAACTCTGCCTTGCCTAATTTTTGAATTATCCCCCTTTGTTTATTTTACACTTTGAACTTTGTCCGGGACATAACTCTAAAAGAATAAGAGGTATCAACATGAAACTTTGTAGGTAGATAGATCTCATTGAGTAGGTGTGCAGTGCACAAGAACCGTAACTCTGCCTTGCCTAATTTTTGAATTACCCCCCTTTGTTTATTTTACACTTTGAAATTTGTCCGGGACATAACTCTAAAAGTATAAGAGGTATCAACATGAAACTTTGTAGGTAGATAGATCTTATTGAGTAGAAGTGCAGTGCACAAGAACCGTAACTCTGCCTTGCCTAACTTTTGAATTATCCCCCTTTGTTTATTTTACACTTTGAACTTTGTCCAGGACATAACTCTAAAAGTATAAGAGGTATCAACATGAAACTTTGTAGGTAGATAGATCTCATTGAGTAGGTGTGCAGTGCACAAGAACTGTAACTCTGCCTTGCCTAATTTTTGAATTATCCCCCTTTGTTTATTTTACACTTTGAAATTTGTCCGGGACATAACTCTAAAAGTATAAGAGGTATCAACATGAAACTTTGTAGGTAGATAGTTCTCATTGAGTAGGTATGCAGTGCACAAGAACCGTAACTCTGCCTTGTCTAATTTTTTAATTATCCCCCTTTGTTTATTTTACACTTTGAACTTTGTCCGGGACATAACTCTAAAAGTATAAGAGGTATCAACATGAAACTTTGTAGGTATATAGATCTCATTGAGTACGAGTGCAGTGAACAAGAATCTTAACTCTGCCTTGCCTAATTTTTGAATTATCCCCCTTTGTTTATTTTTTACACTTTGAACTTTGTCCGGGACATATTTTTTTAATGTATCAGAGATATCAACATGAAACTTTGTAGGTAGATAGATCTCATTGAGTAAGTTTGCAGTGCACAAGAACTGTAACACTGTCTTGCTTTCTTTTGTAGTTATTGCCCTTTGTTCATTTTGACACTTTGAACTTTGTCTGGGACATTATTCTAAAATTATAAGAGATATCAACATGAAACTTTGTAGATAGATAGGTCTCATTGGGTGGAAGTGCAGTGCTTAAGAATCATTACTCTGCCTTGCCTTATTTTAAAGTAATTGCCGTTTGTTTATTTTTACTTTTTGACTTTTGTCCTGGACATTACTTTAAAACTATTAGAGATATCAACATGAAACTTTGTAGGTAGCTAGATATAATTGGATAGAACTGCAACGCTTCAAGAACCTAAACAAAGCCTGGTGTAATTTTGGAGTTATTGCCCTTTGTTCATTTTTTTATACTTTCCTGTGTCCAGAACCTTCTCGGGGAGCATCACCCGGTTCAACCGGTTCTTGTTGTCCTTGACTTAGTGAAAACCATTCCATTATTTTGTGTTATTTCAGTTTCTCGAGTGCTTGAGTTAGAATCAACCAACTTTAGGAATAATGATCAACATCACTGTAAAGCTATGCATCTGGGGTTTTGCATGTGGATTTTTTTCAGCTTTGTTAGAGTTATTGCCCTTGACTTAGTCTAAATTTGCAATTTTCAACTTGTTCATGCATTTGACCTGTAGGTCTGAAAGTTTACAAGAATGTTGGTCAGCCATTTACTTATGCACCTTGGGGTTTGCTTGTGGATTTATTCGTTTTTGTAATATTCTTGCCCTTGAGTTAGTAAACGATTTTTAATTTTCAACTTGTGGCACATGAAGCCGTAAAACCATTTGACCTAAAGTCATAAGATTGACATAACAGTGGAGTGTGGGGGTACCCGTGTCCTATGGACACATTTCTAGTTTTACTATAACTTAATACATAATTAAACATAATTGATTTTTATGCCCCCGCCATGTAATGGCCGGGGCATATAGTGTTACCCTGTTCCGTCCTTCCGTCCTTCCGTCATTCCGTCCTTCCGTCATTCCGTCATTCTGTCATTCCGTCATCATCAGTTTCCGTTCATTATCTTAGTAATGGTTGCACACATTCAACTCAAATTTGACATATGGATATGTCATGAGAAAATACAGGTCAAGTTCGAATTTGGTCATGGTTCGATGATTTTTGGCAGAGTTATGCCCCTTTTACTTTAAAATAATATGAAATTTTCAGTTTCCGTTCATTATCTCCCCAACGATACAACATATTCAACTCAAACTTGACATATGGATATGTCATGAGAAAATACAGGTCAAGTTCGAATTTGGTCATGGTTCGATGATTTTTGGCAGAGTTATGCCCCTTTCACTTTGAAAATAATATGAAATTTTCAGTTTCCATTCATTATTTCCCCAACGGTACAACACATTCAACTCAAACTTGACATATGGATACATCAAAAGAATGCGCAGGTCAAGTTCAAAATTTGGTAGTGGTTCAATGATTTTTGGCAGAGTTATGCCCCTTTAACTTTGAAAATAATATGAAATTTTCAGTTTCTGTTTATTATCTCTCCCCAACAGTACAACACATTCAACTCAAATTAGACATATGGATATGTTTTTGGAATGCCCAGGCCAAGTTCGAATTTGATCATGGTTCAATGATTTTTGGCAGAGTAATGCCCCTAACACTTTGAAAATAATATGAAATTTACAGTTTCTGTTCATTATCTACCCATCAGTGTTACATATTCAACTCAAATTTGACATATGGATATGTCAAAGGAATGGGCAGGTCAAGTTGGAATTTGGTCATGGTTCGATGATTTTTTGGCAGAGTTATATCCCTTTCACTTTGGAAATAATATACATGTAGATACATCTTAGTAATAAGCAGTTTAAGTTTGAATTTAGTCGTGGTTCAATGATTTTGGACAAACTTATCTTTCTTGAATGTTGGAAAAATTTTGAACTTTCAGTTTCAGCACTCATACTTTTGTGGAAATGTATGTAGCCATTATTTTGGCTACAAATATGAAATATGCTATTTTCAAAAGGTTAAGACTGAATAATTTCAGTGCCTTGAACATTGTATAAAAATGGTTTGTGTTAACATTGAAAAGTTTTAAGGGCTTTGAACTGCAAATGAAAAAAATAATTTGTGCAAACAAATTTGGAACTAAATATTATAACATCTGAAATTTTGGCTGCATGTGGGGGCATCCGTGGCATGATGACACATTTCTAGTTCTTGCATAGTTTTGTCTTCCTTACTGCGTCCAGTATTTTATTAGTTGAGCTTCGCTGTCTCCTTTGACAGCTCTTGTGATGATTTCCTGCAAAGTAACTATTTTTATTTGACCATACATTTAAGCATTTAGGTAAAGAAGAAAGCTGACTGCTTATCAAGACTTGTTTGTTTATGTTCTAATTCACTTATTGTAGCTAAATGGCTGTAAAGCTTGATAGAAATTACTTTAACAAGTCCTTGTTAAACAGCTTAACATACACAGTGTAAAACATTACTTTTAAGTAAAATTGTAACAATAATAAAGTAACCAAAATAAAACCACACATTTTATGTATTATTTTTGAAATCTACATTATTTTAGGAACAAAGATTTTCATAATGAATATTTCTTTTAAAATAAAGAATTGTGATGTAAACTATCACAATCATTCATAATGTAGAAATATGTATCATAATAGTTCCTCTCTCGTTCTTTTACTTTGGACCCCAAAGTTGAAGTTATTTATTTTTCAAAAATATGGATCATAATATTATTGGCATTCTAGGGGTGAACTGATAAAGCTATATACCAGAATATTGTGATGCAGCATTAGACAATATGACTCCGAGCTTCATATATAACGCGTATTTAAGTATTGAATTAATTCTGAAATACATACTAAAATTTGACTCCCAGGGTGTACCTTTGAAAGTATCTGATAGGCATTTTTCAAATATGAAAAAAAAAAAAAATTGTAGCCTTTCTTTGAGACATCAATTATTAATAAATTCAATAGAAAATATGGCCTTGTTACTTGTTTTCATGTAAGGCCTAAAAAAAAATGTTGTGTTTCCAGTGGCCAGACGGACCCAATTTTTTAGTGCCGACCCAAAGTTTTTTATCAATGTACAAAAAAAGGTGCCCGTACCGAAGACGAGTTTAGTATTGTGAGTCGACAACTATGACAAAGACGATTCGTGTTCCAATTACACATTAACGCAAATTGGCAAATATGGCGGCACAACATGCAGCCAAAATGTCACTGCTGGCGATTTCCTTGAAAAAATGCGACCATAGTGGGGCAAAACAAATTAATTGATCACAACAAAACATTTTTTTGGATGTGCATGGTCATGATACGAGTGAGGACTTAAAGAGCTGACACAGTTACATACTGTCTAATATTTGATTGTTTGATATTTGACCTTCAACTGTGACCTTCACCTTGAGCTGACACATTGGCAACATGGGATTCGCTTTGTCACATTGGTCCTATACCAATTGAAGGATTTTCTTCAAACTTGGCTCAAATGTTCACCTCAACAAGGGGATGTGCAGAACCCATGTTGCCAATGTGTCAGCTCAAGGTGAAGGTCACAGTTGAAGGTCAAATATCAAACAATCAAATATTAGACAGTATGTAACTGTGTCAGCTCTTTAAGTCCTACACTAATTAAAAGATTTTCTTCAATCTTGGCTCAAATGTTGACCTCAACAAGGGCATGTGCAGAACCCATGTTACCCTTTGTGCCAACTTAAGGTCAAGGTCACACTTGAAGGTCAAAAATTGACTTAGAAAATATTCTAAAATTTTAACATGTATTTGAATATTTCTGAAACTAGAAAAGGTATTTGCTTGAAACTTAAAATGTATATGAAGTGTCACAATTAAGATATGCAAGTCAAGTTTCATAACTCTGTACTGCATTTTGACAAAGTTATGCCCCTTTTTAAGTGTTCAAATTTACATACAATCAAATATTAGACAATATGTCGTGTCCTCTCTATAAATCCTATACTAATAGAAGAATTTTCTCCGAACTTTACTCAAATGTTCACCTCAACTAGGTTATGTGCAGAACCCATGTTACCTTTGTGCCAACTTAAGGTCAAGGTCACACTTGAAGGTAAAAAATTGACTTACAAAATGTACTTAAATTTTAACATGTACTTGATATTTCTGAAACTAGCACAGGTATTTGCTTGTAACTTAAACGATATATGAGGTATCAGAAGTAAAATATTCAGGTCAAGTTTCATAACTCTGTATTGCATTTTGACAAAGTTATGCCCCTTTTTAAGTCTTTAAATTTACATACAATCAATACTAGACAATATGTTGTGTCCGCTCTATAAATTCTTTACTATGGAAAGATTTTCTTCAAACTTGACTCAAATGTTCACCCCAACAGGGCAATATGCAGAACCCATCTTACCCTTGTGCCATCTTAAGGTCAAGGCCACACTTGAAGGTCAAAAATTGACTTAGAAAATGTTCTTAAATTTTAACATGTACTTGAATAATTCTAAAACTAGAACAGATAATCATTTGAAATATATACAAAGTGTCGCAAGTAAGATATGCAGGTCAAGTTTCATAACTAAAAAAAGTGGGGGTTGGATAACTTTGTATTGTATTTTGACAAAGTTAAGTCCATTTTTAGCTCGACTATCCGCAGAATAATCGAGCTAATGCAGTCACCCATTTGTCGGCGTCCCTGTTGTTAAGTTTTTGTGTGTAAGCTGGTATCTCTATAACTACTGAAGGGAATGGATTGAAACTTCACACACTTGTTCTCTGTGATTATGTTACATGACTGGCACAAGTCCCATAACTCTGATTTGCTTTTTGGCATAATTATGCCCCTTTTTCGACTTAGAAATTCTTGGTTAAGTTTTTGCGTGCATGCTGGTATCTCCATAACTACTGAAGGGAATGGATTGAAACTTCACACACTTGTTCTCTGTGATTATCTTACATGATTGGCACAAGTCCCATAACTCTGATTTGCTTTTTTGCAATTATGCCCCTTTTCAACTTAGAAATTCTTGTTAAGTTTTTGTGTGTAAGCTGGTATCTCCATAACTACTGAAGGGAATGGATTGAAACTGCACACACTTGTTCTCTGTGATTATTTAACATGATTGGCACAAGTCCTATAATTCTGATTTTTATGCTCCCGCCATATAATGGCAGGGGCATATAGTGTTACCCTGTTCCGTCATTCCGTCATTCCGTCATTCCGTCCTTCCGTCATCATCAGTTTCCGTTCATTATCTTAATAACCCTTGCACATATTGAACTCAAATTTGACATATGGATATGTCATGAGAAAATACAGGTCAAGTTCGAAATTGGTCATGGTTCGATGATTTTTGGCAGAGTTATGCCCCTTTTACATTGAAAATAATATGAAATTTTCAGTTTCCGTTCATTATCTCCCAAACGGTTAAAAACATTCAATTCAAAATTGACATATGGATATGTCGTGAGAAAATACAGGTCAAGTTCGATATTGGTCATAGTTCGATGATTTTTGGCAGAGTTATGCCCCTTTTACTTTGAAAATAATATGAAATTTTCAGTTTCCGTTCATTATCTCCCCAACGGTACAACACATTCAACTCAAACGTGACATATTGATATGTCATGAGAAAATAC
Source organism: Ruditapes philippinarum (assembly GCF_026571515.1). Taxonomy (NCBI): domain Eukaryota; kingdom Metazoa; phylum Mollusca; class Bivalvia; order Venerida; family Veneridae; genus Ruditapes; species Ruditapes philippinarum. The sequence continues at coordinate 28,853 of NW_026858083.1, forward strand.
AGGTCAAGTTCAAATTTGGTCATGGTTCGATGATTTTTGGCAGAGTTATGCCCCTTTCACTTTAAAAATAATATGAAATTTTCAGTTTCCGTTTATTATCTCCCCAACAATATTACACATTCAACTCAAATTTGACATATGGATATGATTTTGGAATGCGCAGACCAAGTTCGAATCTGGTCATGGTTCAATGATTTTTGGCAGAGTAATGCCCTTTCACTTTGAAAATGATATGAAATTTACAGTTTCTGTTTATTATCAACCCAACAGTGTTACATATTCAACTCAAATTGACATATGGATATGTCAAAGGAATGCGCAGGTCAAGTTGGAATTTGGTCATGGTTCGATGATTTTTTGGCAGAGTTATGTCCCTTTCACTTTGAAAATAATATAGATACATCTTAGGAATAGGCAGTTTAAGTTTGAATTTGGTCGTGGTTCAATGATTTTAGACAAACTTATCTTTCCTGAATGTTGGAAAAATTTTGAACTTTCAGTTTCAGCACTCATACTTTTGTGGAAATGTATATAGCCATTATGTTGGCTACAAATATGCAATATGCTATTTTTAAAAGGTTAAGACTGAATTATAATTTCAGTGCCTTGAACATTGTATAAAAATGGTTTGTGTTAACATTGAAAAGTTTTAAGGGCTTTGAACTTAGAATGAAAAAAATAATTTGTGCAAACAAATTTGGAACTAAATATTATAACATTTGAAATTTTGGCTGCATGCGGGGGCATCCGTGGCATGATGACACATTTCTAGTTTTTTCATAATTTTGCACCTTTTTGGTCTTTAAGAAATTCTTGGTAAAGTTTTTGCTTGTAAGCTGGTATCTCCATAAGTACTGAAGGGTTTGTGCTTTTTTTTTTAACAATATTATGCATTCATAATAATAAAGCAGTGATTCACTCGATAAAACATCTTAATAACAAGCTTTTGTACTTTTTGGGACAATTTTATTTTATTCATATAGCTAAGCATTATTATACTCAATGAAACACACTTGTGACAACTTTTCGAATACTGTAAAACACTTATTTTTTGTGAGAACCTTATTTTGCGAATTTGAGGCAAAATGTCCAAAATAATTATTTCACGTCAACACGAATTTGCGTCCTTGACACAGGTAATATGCAGCGAAGAAGTTTTTTTCAATTGCTTCAATAATAAACAAATGTTAAGGTAAATATTTGTCATACTATAATTCTGTATGCATATGTTATGATCGGTTTTTGTTTTGTTTTTTCTCTTTTTTTTTTTTTTTTTTTTTTTTTTTTTTTTTTTTTTTTTTTTTTTTTTTTCCTCTTTTTACGAGGGTGAAGGTGTGGCGATATCTGTGGGGCGAATATCATAGAGTAGATATGCGAGATATGTATAGAGGGTACAAGTAGGTGGCGTAAAGCTTAGGATGTATGTGCGCAATCGCTTTATAATAAGCTACACTGATGTAACTAGAACTGGTTTCGATAGCTTTCCCGCATAGATCATACTATCCATGTGTACGCATTTTTGGATAGTGTTCATTTTCGGACAAGTGTATTATATAAGACAAAGTGAAATATTCGCGAAAAATATGAATTTGCGCCTTAGAAAACTCGCGAATATTAGCGAAAATAAATTTCTCGCGAATTATAAGTGTTTTACAGTAGTTGAGCGTTACTCACAGTCCTCCGACAGTTCTTGTTATGTCACTATAATATTTTTTAAACCAGAACAGATATTTACTTGAAACTTAAAATTTACATGAATGGTTACAAGCAAGCTTAGATGACGAAAATTCTACAACTCCATTGAATTTATAATGACACAAGTTATAACCCTTTTAGGCTTAGAAAATGTTCTGATATAACCATTAATACTTAAATGTTTCAGTAACTAGAACAGATATTTCACTTGAAACTATATATATATGAAGGGTCACAAGTAAGCTCAGTATGCAAAGTTTTTTCCACTCTTTAAGTACATTTTTGACATAAAGAATGCTATTTTTCTTAACTTCACTGCTTTTGTTTGTTTTAGTACATTGGGTAAAAATGAATAGGTTTTTTGTAACTGTTTCGAACATGATTTGATAATATGTATATTAGTTCCCTACTGGTTTAACTGGAGGGGACTTTAGGTTTACCCTCCATCCGTTTGTCCGTCCTTCTGTCTGTCAGTCCATCCGTCCATGGATCCCGCAATAACTTAAAAAGTACTAAAAGTACTTTAGATGGATAGATGGCAGTATGGAGATTATGCACGTTTTTATGCCCCCTGGGCATTTAGTAATTAAACCGTCCGTCCATCCGTCCGTACAAGGTTAACCTAGAACGGCAAGTTGGATTTTTCTTAAGTTCTACCTGTACCAATGGCTTCATAATTTACACACTTACTAGTCCATACAAAGTATATGATCTGGGCAAGTAACATAACTATGGCTTCCATTTGCACCAAGTTATGGCCCTTTTCAGCACTAAGAAAATGAATAATGGTTAACCTAAACCGGCAAGTTGTAAATATCTTATGTTGTATCTGTACTAATGGCTTAATAATTTCCACACTTACTTATCAATACAATGTACATGATATTGCCAAGTTATATAAATGTGCCATCCATTTTCCCAGTAATTTCCCTTTTTATCACTTTGAAAATAGGGCCTTTTATGGTTAACCTATTCCGCCAAGTTGGATTTATCAAAAAATTTCACCTTATTACTTAATTTATTTAATGATATCTTTCATAACCTTTAACAGTCCTCTAATTTTTTGTGATGTTAGGCGTCTCTAGGTCAAGGTCACTTGTGTAAAAAAATAAATTTAAACATTTCTGCTCATACAGCCTTTATTTTTAAGTTAGTGTCTTTCATGTTTATAATAGTCATACCAAGGGAGGTCCTCTTCCTATTTCCTTTAGTAAGGGGTCATTTGGTCAAGGTCACCAATGTCAAAATAGATTTTTTTACACTTTTACAGGTGTATTAACCTTATTCTATCGACAGATGTCTTGTTTATTTTGTAGAACATAAAATTTGAGGTATTCTCATTTGAGGAGGTAGGTGTCTAGTTGGGTCAAGGTGAGTGCTAAAAATAGATTTTTACACTTTTGCTCATACAGCCTTTATTTATTGACAGATTTGTATTATAATCTGGTAGGTTGAAGATAACTTACATGGTATTCTTCCTTTGGATGGAGTTAGGGGTCAGTTGGGTCAAGGTCAACAGTGCTAAAAATAGATTTTTTACACTTTTGCCCATACAGCCTTTATTTTAAATATTGTTACTGACAAGAATTTGAGCCGGGGGCATTTGTGTTTAACAAACACGTTCTTGTTTTTATTTTTTTCCTATGTTAAAAATTCTGGTTGCTATAGCAATAAATAGACTGAAAATATGGCAAATTTAATGCATAAACTGGATCCAGTGATAACGTAAAAAGTACTGAAAATGTTTTTTTATAAAACTAGATATATGGATAGATGGCAGTCTAGGGGCGTCCGTGGCCGAGTGGTTAAGGTCGTTTACTTCAAACCACTTGCCCCTCACCGCTGTTGGTTCGAATCCCGACAGGGACTTTGGATTTTTTCATGTGAGGAAGCTATCCAGCTAGCTTACGGAACGTCGGTGGTTCTACTCAGGTGCCCATTCGTGCCTGAAATAATGCACGGAAGGGCACCTGAGGTCTTCCTCCACCAGTAAAGCTGGAATGTGGCGATATGACCTATACTGTGTCACTGTGACGTAAAACCCAAAAACAAAGATGGCAGTCTAGAGATTATGCCCATTTTTTAACCAGGTTTTCTGAAGGAAAAAACTGGTTATTAGATTGAGGTATGTCGGCGGGCGGGCGGACGGGCGTTCGTAAACAATTTCTTCTGTGCGCAACTCCTACATTTTTCAACGGATTTTGACCAAACTTCACAGAAGCTTTGGCCATCAAGTGACCTGGCGCATATTGTCGGGGTGTTTGTGACTTTGGATAATATTTGACCTAATTATGGCCCTTTGTTTTTTTTCCTTATATAGAATATATAGTGAATAGTTTCTTCTGTGCCCAACTGTTCCTACATTTCTCAATGGATTTTGACAAACTTTCACAGAGGGCTTTGTACTCAAGTGCCCTGGCACATATTGTCGGGGTTTGTGAATTGGATAATATCTGACCTAATTATAGGCCCTTTGTTTTTTTTTCCCAATATAGGATATAAGATATAGTGACAATTTTGTGCACAACTTTCTCCTACATTTCTCAACGGAATTTGACAAAACTTCACAGAGGTTTTGTCATCAAGTGCCTTGGGGCATATTGTCAGGGTTTTGTGATTGGTATAATATTTTACCTAATTAGGCCCTTTGTTTTTTTTTTTCCTTCTAAAGATTATATAGTGAACAATTTTTACCATGCGCAACTTCTCCTACATTTCTCAACAGATTTTGACCAAACTTTCACAGAGGCTTTGTCATCAAGTGCCCTGGGTCACATTATCTGGGTTTTGTGATTTGATAATATTTGACCTAATTATGACCCTTTGTTTTTTTCCTTATACAGAATATATAGTGAAAAAATTCTTCTGTGCTGAACTCCTACATTTCTCAATGGATTTTGTTCAAACTTTCACAGTTAGCTTTGTCATCCAGTGCCCTGGCGCATATTGTCGGGGTTTTGTGATTAAATAATTTTTTATTTAATTATGGCCCTTTGTTTTTTTTCCTTATACAGAATATAATTATAGTGAACACTTCCTCTGTGGCAATTCCTCCTACATTATTCATGTTTTACATTGCACATAGTTACATTGTTTGTTGCTTGGTATTTGTATTCAATACAACATATTTATCTACAATGGTGATAATTGAAACCTGGTTTCATGGCATTGCCATGTTTCTTGTTTCTTTACTTCCTTTGTTGAAAATTCTGGTTGCTATGGCAACAAATAGACTGAATTTAAAGATTTCTGATTCCAGTTTTTACGCTTTTTTAGCTCACCTTGCACAAAGTGCAGGTGAGCTTTTAGGATGGCCAACCAAATGCGTCCAGCATCCGGCGTCCGTCCACATTTTATTCAAACAACATCTTCTAAATACCACTTGGCCAATATTAATGAAACTTGGCAGGAATACTCTTTGTATTTGAAGCTCTATCAAGATTGTTCAAAGAATGCCATTTCCATGGCTAAACTCTGGTTGCTATGGCAACTAAAAGAAAAAACTTAAATGTGCTTAAACTTCAAAAATTGAAAGGGCTAGAGCTTAGATATTTCTCACAAGGCATTACCTTGTTAGTTCCACAAAGTATATTCAAAGTGTATGGTCTAAAGTTTGAAAATTGGTCTCTATTTTGGGAGTTAAAGGTTTTTTTTTTTATTGCAAGGTTATATAAACTTTCTTTGTAGGAATAAATTGAGATAGTGTATCTTGTATTTTTCGTTCTCAACAGACATTGTTGTATGAAGATTTTTCTGTTAAAGCATAGGAAGGATGAAAGTTGTTGAATGTGAATGTTAATTCAAATCAGAGTCAATCAGAATAGCACAAATTTGAGAGCTACAGTGAAGTTGATTTCCCCATTCAATAATGGATTCTTCCATTAATTTCGTAACACCATCAGAAAGGAAGACTGTGTCATTTCCGAAATACAATGTAAAAGATATCCGTTCTTGACAATGACTTGCACATTTTATTGTGTAAGATATTGCACAAAGAAACGAAAGTGAACAAAAAATGTTGTTTTTTTTTGCACAAAAATTAGTTGATTAAGATAAAAGTTTAATTTACAGTACCGATATTACTTTTTGTATCCTTCCGGTTTGCGGGAAAAATCATATACTTATAAGTACTACACCGCTCCTACTGATGAACGAATTATGTCAAAATATTTAATTCTGAGAACAAACATAGTTACGATTCAAATCATTAAATAATGAATACCAATCAGTCCATAAAAAAATTTGCCTCAGAAAACATCTGTATCAATCTGACCTCGAGTTGAGATTATAAATTATACTAAACCAGAAGTACATGACGAAACGTCCGCCAATCAAGTAAATTGTGAAATTTTGTAACAAAAACTCGTGTTTCATAACAAAGATGTGAAGATGAATACAATTATCAGTGTGCTTCGTTGAAACAGGTATTTTTGTTAACTATTTGTGAAGTATTAAGGCATGACATTCAGTATTTATGTAAATATCACCTCCTGACTCCTGTGTTATGATTTATAAAATTATACATGTACACATGTGTTATTGACCTCAATAAATGTAAGTGAAAATGGAACAATAAGTATGGTAATTATCCATGGTACTCGCAATACTTAATTATCTTTATCATATTGTTAACTAAGCTATAAAATTGCATAATTTTAAAAATAACCTCATAATATAATCAATTTAAACTTGAAAATCTTCTCAAAATTACTTCGCAAACAGTAAGTTTTGAAATCAATAACAATTTTCTCATAACACTAATGTAGTTAAAATCATAATAATGGTCAATGGTACGAATTTTTAGTAAAAATTTTTCTCAGCAACTACTTATTACAGCCTCTTAATGTTTGTTATTAATGTACAGCATTGATGACAGCATTGATTTCAGGAATGTGGCTCATATCCACTTTCAGTTTTCTGACCTAGTGAAATTTTCGCATTAATTGTAAATGGAAGGAAATTTCCCATAACAGTTTTCGTAGCAACTACATACATATCACAGCCTCTTGATATTTTGGTATTGTGACTGCAAAGTTCAGGTCTATTGCTGATCCACTTCCCTGTTCACCGACTTAGTTAAGTGATCGATATTAATGGGTCAATGGTAGGAAAATTTTTTGTAAAACATCACAGCCTCATGAGTCATGTTATTTGGTATACAAATGCAACCCGTCCATTTTCGTCTTTGACCCATTTTTTATTGAAGTATTATCCAAATTTGTTCTTTGTCTTGTTAATTATGATGTCAATTGTTAAAAATTTTCATGATGTAAACACGCTACAGGGAGTGTATTTTTTAGCAACCTGTACTTTAAAGAAAAGAAAAAAACAGGTATTTCTATACACTTGTTAGCATTCCTGTTGCTGTCGGCCAAAAAAACATTACATTTGACACTAACCTTTAAATGACATTAAAGAATTTTATAAACCTGTTGCTTGTTTTTAAAAAGAAAAATACTTTATAAGATCTATTCCTTAAGGTGAGCAATATAGGGCCATCATGGCCCTCTTGTCATTATACAGTGACGCTCACTTATATCGAACACGGTTAAAATGAAAAAATGGTTATAACGAAAGGAAATCAATTGCCCGACTTTAACCCTTCTTTATTTATATGTCTCCTAATACATGCTTAGAACGAATTTGGATACAGCGAAAAAACGGTTATAACGTAAGGATTTTGAGGTCCCGTGATACATATTTTAACGTAAATCAGCATGGTTATAGCATAATCAAGTTTTGACAGTACAACAAAGAGAAGACAAGTGATTGCCTACAGGTGTTAATTATAACATCTCTATTGATCATGCGTTGAAAAGAGGGCTTGATATGTTTTCACACGTTTTCTCGTGACAAGTTTTAAAAGATGTTAAAAAGGCGTTATTACAATTTGATTGTTAAAAGTATAAACATTCCCATGAAATGTGACTTGAGCTGATTTATTTCTAGACCTACGTGTATAACAGTTTTTATCATGATTATTTGATTAAAAATGGATAGAGGTTTAAAACGAAAAGCTATTACTTTGGAGACAAAATTTGAAATTTTAAGTAAAGTTCAAAAAGGTTTAAAGAAAAAGGATATCGCTGAAAAATTTGGAATACAGCTTAGCACTTTATTATTACTATGTACGCTCAGCGATAGTGAGGACGACGAAGAAAGTGATGCTAAAAGTAGCCTTCGCCTGCTAGTGTTCTCAAAATCTAAATACAATGCAAAAAGCAAAAAGTAGCACAATTTTTGTCTAACATTTCGTGCAATTTCACACTGAAGCGTTACTACATTTTATACATACTTTAGTAACAGAGATATTTATACAAATATATATGGCGATGATATTGGGGGAGGTTATAGAGGTTTGCAGCCCGCAGACAGTCTACGTCAGAATAACGATGATAGAGCAGTTAAAGACCAAGTTCAGGACCCAGTGCCGGAAGTTTCAATAGTTGCATCAGTTAAACGTAATCGACCGGCTCATCGCATGAGTAATAGGCGCTCCCTTGTAAATCAAATAAGAGAAAATCAGGCTGCTATACAGGATATAGCCCCCCCCACCCCCCCAAAAAAAAAAATAAAAATAAAAAAAAAAAATAAAAAAACTACTCTGTGAACTTGGCATCAGCAGTGACAGCAGTAATGACATTTACCTTAAGTCCTGCTTTCACACACTAAAAACTTAATGGAATTTGTTGGTCTTTAGTTGAATTAGCACTACAATAAAGTCTATGAATTAAGAAACTTGTATTGTCCATCTTTAATATGTTGATATGTTGAAATCGCTGCATCACAGTTTTAGCGTACTGCTCATTTTATCTTATTTTCAAACATTTATGTTTTGAGATAATCCCCCAAATTATTCCATATTAAGAAGTACGTTTACGAAGTTCGTTTAAGATAGAAATGTCTATTTGTCACCTTCAGTTATAATTCTAGTTATAGTTTAATATATATAAAATTTATCTTATAGATGATGCCAAAACAAGGGAAGATGAAAATGATAGCCCCTCAAAGCCTGCAACGCCTCATACACCCTGCACACCAGGATCAGACCTAGATAGATCAGGTTTCAGGTATATAATTATATTATATACAGTTAATCTCTGTAAAGCTAACCATGACTTTTGCTTCTTTAGCTCAGCTAAAAATAATACAATGTGCTTTTGATTACTCAATGTCTTTGTCTGGTGTAGGCCTGTCCACACTGAACATAATGTCTCCTCCTTAAAACCACTGGGCAATTAATATTACTAATTTTTACCTGACTACTATATATATATTAGAATCTATATATTATATATATATTATTTATATATATATAAATGGAATGATTTTTTTAACAGCCTTAAAGGATCACCAAAGGTACATTAGTAATATATTTATAAAAAATCATTCCATTCAGAACTCTCTTTTCATTCTGCTATTGTATCAAACTTTACTACATGACTACAGGCTGTGACTCGCAGACTCTTGTTGAAATAAAAACAAAGCAACTCAATAACAGTACCCACACAATCACCATGTTACCAACCGGTATTACCTGTATCGAATATTCAGTTTTACTTTTGCAAAATGGCGGTCAAGTGTATTTTTTGTGGATTATTTTAAAGTATTTACTATGGTGCAAAAGGCAATAGATGATATTCTGCCAGTATCAGATACGGATCCTGTGTCTGATCAAATGATAAAGGGAAAAATTCTAGTTCTAAACCACATGCTTAAAACTAGGAGAAACACATTTTGTACAAGTTGTACTCTCTTATGTCATGCAGTTAATAATTGTAGACTGATAAGTATACAGGTGATTTTGTCATCTCTAGAGCTCCATTTCATAAAGCCATTTAAATAAAAATGATATTACACTTGACGATACAATGTATAGTGAAGTTAAAAGACCTTCTTGTAAAAAACCACTAGTCCAATTTCAACCAAACTTGGGAGGATTGTTCCTTGGGTGAAGGGCTTCCAAAGCTGTTCAAATTTAGATTCTATCCAGAAATCTGGTTGCAATGGCAACCAAAAGGAATGATAAGAATAAATTAAAAAAATCTTCTTGTAAAGGAGCATGGATATTTTGCATAAGGCATTGTCTGGTAGACCTGTATCAAGATTGATAAAATTATAGCCCAGGGGTCAAAGTTAAAAGATATTAAAAAATATTCTGAAGGTAAAGGCTTAGAGCCTTGATATTTGGTACAGTAGAACTTCCTTCGCTCGAACTTAGAGGACCTGTGCAAATTTGTTCGAGAGTAGTTCGAGCCAACCTTATTACATAAAACATAGGCCTAAAGGTTTTCCAGCTTACATTGGTCAAATGATAAATACGACAATATAATTGTTTGTTAGTGCATCTGTTTGCAGAATACGTCATATGAAGAATTATTATCCTATTGAAAACAATATTAACGGTACACTGTGTTAATCTATATTCATGCATATTGTAATTGGTTGACTTCGATTTGGCAATTATTATCCAAACTGTGAACAATGTTCAAAATATAATATTTATATGTTTATTATGGGATGAATTTTATTAAAAACAATGAATTAATAAAATATAAAAAATATTTTTTTATAGTAGCATCTATTGTAGTCATTTACTAAACTAAACACACGTACAAGTATCATTCTATAAATAGATTACACTGTTACAATTCACGTGACATGAACCACGGTTATAATTAAAGACAATTCCCGGTAAACGTCACTTTTGCGCATTTCAGGAGTTATTATGCCACCGCAGCATCTGCGATGCGGTGGCATATAGCGATTCACCTGTGTGTGTGTGTGTTTGTTTGTGTGTGTGTGTGTGTGTGTGTGTGTTATATAGATTATATAGTGAACTTAAAAAATCTTCTTGTGAAAAACCACTAGTCCAATTTCAACCAAACTTGGCAGGATTGGTCCTTGGGTGAAGGGCTTTCAAAGTTGTTCAAAGAATTTCATTCCATGCAGAAATCTGGTTGCCATGGCAACCAAAAGGAATTATAAGAATAAATTAAAAAAATCTTCTTGTAAAGACCCAAAAGACCTAGAGCTTAGATATTTTGCAAAAGGCATTGTCTGGTAGACCTCTACCAAGATTGTTCAAATTATAGCCCTGGGGTCAAAATCGGCCCCGCCCCGGGGGTCATTGATTTTCACTATATGTACATATAGTAAAAACTTAAAATACCTTCTTGTAAAGACCCAAAAGGCCTAGAGCTTAGATATTTTGCATAAGGCATTGTCTGGTAGACCCTTACCAAGATTTGTTCAAATTATAGCCCTGGGGTCAAAATCAGCCTGCCCCGGGGGTCATTGATTTTCACTATATGTACATATAGTAAAAACTTAAAACACCTTCTTGTAAAAACCCAAAAGGCCTAGAGCTTAGATATTTTGCATAAGGCATTGTATGGTAGACCCCTACCCAGATTGTTCAAATTATAGCCCTGGGGTCAAAATCGGCCCCGCCCCGGGGGTCATTGGTTTTCCTTTTATGTATATAGTAAAAACTTATAGTAAAACTTTAAAAAAATTTCTTCTAGCAATTGACAAATGCTAAAGGTTAGATATTTTGCATGAAACACTGAGAAGTGAACTTCTAGCAAGATTGTTCAAATTATAGCCCTGGGGTCAAATTGCCCTCGCCCCGGGGGTCATTGATTTTCAATATATACATAATAGTAAAAAAAATAAAAAAATCTTATTATCTGAAGGAACAAGGCTTTAGAGCTTTAATATTTGTTAAATAATATCATCTATAGGTACTCTACCAAAGTTGTTCAAATTTTGTCTCTAGTGTCAAAATTAGCCCCGCCCCGGGGCCATAGGTTTTCCTTATATGTATATAGTAAAACTTAAAAAATCATCTTCTCTTAATTTACAAATGCTAGAGTTAAGATATATTTTGCATGAAACATTGTGTAGTGAACCTCTAGCAAGATTGTTCAAATTATAAGCCCTGGGGTCAAAATTGGTTCCGCCCCGGGGGTCATTGATTTTCATTATGTACATATAGTAAAAAAATAAAAAATATTTTTGTCTGAAGGAACAAGACATAGAGCTTTGATGTTTGCTATATAATATCATCTATAGGTCCTCTACCAAAGGTGTTCAAAAAATTTTTCCCCTGGTGTCAAAATTGGCCCTGCCCGGGGGGCATTGATTCTCATTATGTACACATAGTAAAAACAGAAAATAAAACAATGTTTTCTGAATGGGAGAAAGCTACAGCTTAGATATTTGACTTGAAAATGTTGTTTGGTGGACCTGTATCAAGATTGTTTTGAATTGAACCCTTGGGTCCAAAATTTTGCCTTGCCCAAGGGGACAATGACCTACTTTCTTGTCCTTTGATGTACAGCAAAAGAAATTTTGACCATGTGCACAGTTTTAGTTGTAAAATTGAACTTTGATATCAGGTACCTAGATTTTTGATGATGTGACCTACTTTCTTGTCCTTTGATGTACAGCTATGAAATTTGAACTATGTGCACAGATTAAGATGTAAAGTGAACTTTTGATTTCAGCTGACCTAGATTTTGACAAAGTGTCTTACTGTGTTGTCCTTTTGATGTCGTCATGAAATTTAGGCTGTGTGAAATATGACCCTACCACCAAAATTTTACTAGACTCGAGTGCATTGATATATTCCTACTCTGATCTTTTATTGAGTTAACAACAGATTTAACCACTAAATCTGATAATAAGAATTAGATTATTTATAAGGTCAGGGATCTATGCATTATGACAATCTTCAAAATTGTATATAAACAAAACAAAATCTGTTCCTACACTACTATTTAGTATTGTATTAATGCGGTGGCATAGCATTTTTCTCAAATGCAATCTTGTTTTCTTTTTATCGTTACTAAAGACGGCAAATAAATAATTTTATCATAACAAACAAATCGGTTATAACACCTTTTATTTTGTATCAATTAACCTTAATTGCCTTTGTCACTATGATCAAGAGGTGTTAAAAACATGTGTTGCTGACTGTAAATTATTTAAAACATGTTGACCGCAACCTTTGTTGTCTGTATGTGTCTGACCGAAAAGGTGTGATTTGCACTATATTTCTGCCGAAGGGACCAGAGATCAGGTTCGAGAGTTCGAGCAATGGGTGTTCGAGTGATCCGAGGTAGAACAATAAATATTATATAGCCGGGACTGGGTGATGAGTTCGAGCGAAGGGAGGTATTAGAGCGAACAAAGTTTAACTGTATATGATATCATTTATAGGTCCTCTATCAAAGTTGTTCAAATTTTACTTCTAGTGTCAAAATTGGCCCTCACCCAGGGGGAGGAGTCATAGGTTGTCCATATATGTATACAGTAAAATCTTAAAAAATCTTCTCTGAATTGACAAAGGCTAGGGGTTAGATATTTGTCATGAAACATTGTGTAGTAGACCTCTGCCAAGATTGTTCAAAGAAAGATAAGAATGAACTTAAAAAATCTTCTTGGAAAGACCCACACAGCCTAGAGCATGGATATTTTGCATAAGATATTGTCTGGTAGAACTCTACCAAGATTGATAAAATTATAGCCCTGATGTCAAAATTAGCCCTGCCCCGGGGTCATTGATTTTCACTAGTGCAGTTGTTTTGATTTCCAACCAGTAGTTTTCAAGTAATGCTTCAGACAAGGAAAAGTAACAAAGGGCAATAACTCTGTAATTAGTCAAGATGGAGTTATGGTTCTTGTGCACTTCCTCTCAATGTGCTTGTTCATTTTATGAAGTTGTATTGAATTCCAACCATTAGTCTTCAAGTTATGCTCCAGACAATGAAAATTGCAACTGACAATTGGACCGACTGACCGACTGACCGACCACCTAGTGACTCCTATACACTTCTTTTCGGAGGTATAAAAATCTTCTTGTAAGACCCACAAGGCTTAGAGCATAGATATTTTGCAAAAGGCATTTTCTGGTAGACCTCTACCAAGATTGTTCTTATTATAGCCCTGGGGTCAAAATTGACCCTACCCTGGGGGGGTGGGGGGTCATTGATTTTCACTATGTACATATAGTAAAAACTTTAAAATCTTCTTTTCTGAAAGACAAAAGGCATAGAGCTTTGATATTTGGTATATTAATATCATCCCCTAGGTTTTCCTTTTATGTATATAGTAAAAACATCATCTTCTCGAAATTGACAAGAAACATTGTTTAATGAACCTCTACCAAGATTGTTCAAATTATAGTCCTGAGGTCAAAATTGGCCCGCTCCGGGGGTCTTTTTTTTCACAAAGTACATATAGTAAAAAAATCTTATTGTCTGAATATACAAAGCTTAGAGCTTTGATATTTGGTATATGATATCATCTATAGGTACTCTACTAAATTTGTTCAAATTTTGTCTCTAGCGTCAAAATTAGCCCCGCCCGGGGTCATAGGTTTTTCTTGTATGTATATAGTAAAAACTTTATAAAATCATAATTGACAAATGCTAGAGGTTAGATATTTTGTATAAAACATTGTATAGTGAACCTCTAGCAAGATTGTTCAAATTATAGCCCTGGGGGTCAAAATTGGCCCCTCCCTGGGGGGTCATTGCCAGTTCATTAGTGTGCTATATTTATAATGAATGTTGATTATATGAACTATCTTTATCATAGAAATTTGCCAAAAATCATCATTTAATGGCAGCTATCTTGGATTTTGAAGCCATATTGAATTTTGTACCAGTGCTATACTAAAGCATATTTCCAAAAAATTACTATTATTGACCTACATTGTCAATTTATATCATTTTCATGTCATAAATAACTCCATTTTGTCATGTCCCATGTACATTGTACATTTTGGTGGGGTTCTTGGATTTTGGTGGCCATCTTGGATTTTTAAAAAGTGGATCCCAGGCTGAAATTTATTGAAATACTTTTTCCTGCCACCATGAAAAGTTTCATGCTTTTCACAGAAAGTTCACAATTATTTCACTTGTTTCATAGCAACGAGTGAGAATCTACCATTGAGTTTTATAGCAGGCACCGACTTCCAAGGAAACCATTTATTTTGTATAGCAAACAATGACATCTTATGAAACTGTTGAGTTCCCTTAGCAATGGCTACCAGTAAAGTTTTTACACATGCACAATTTCAGATACAAATATGAACTTTTTGATATCAGTCTAAGATTTAGATTTTATATCTGCTTTCATTTATAGTTTACAGTCAAACGTGAATTAAGCGCCCGCACAAGGGAAACACCCAAAACGGACAGGTCATTTAATGAAACGGTCTCTTAAGACAAAGCATGATATAAAAGTCAAAATGTATAAATGACATCTTTCTTATGTGGTGGGAATGTTTTTCAACTTAATTTTTTATAAATGTTGAATAATTACTATGCTCCGATAATCTGTATGGATGCCAATGTAAAAAATAACTTTCTGATATTAGACAAAACAGTTTTGATCCATTACGTACATGTTTGACATTTTTTCCTAAATCTTTTAACTTCTCCATTGTTTTTCCTTGTCTCCAACACAAAAACCCCATTAGTGGAGAAGTTTTCTGTTGTGCATTTTTTTCATTTGAAATAAACAAACTTCACGATTAATTTAATTGCTGATCAAGTTCAAGGTCAATTCAATGCAGTCTAAATGTCAACAAGCGAAGCGTATACACCATCTCAGTAGGGGCGGAGCATTGAATGTTTATTCGATATTATTGGATAATACACGTCACACGTATACTTAACTTCATTTGCATACGCTAAAATGGTTTGGAAAATAGATTTTTTCACACATTTATTTGTTGTGTTTTGATTGTTGACACTTGTGACATTACGAGGCGGCATTCTCTAAAAACACAATTAGTTGACAGGAAAAAGTGGTTGTTTAATGAAAAGATTGATCTCAATTAGGTTACTAATAAGTTGTTGCTGGTCGCGTTGAGCAAAAGTCGCTTAATACATTAAAGATATAGAGAGAAAATGATCGGGGGGGAATTTAAAGTGGTAATTTAAGACAAAAGTCGCTTAATACACGTGGTCGCATGGGCAAGTTAGACTATATAATATTACATGTTCCTTGTCATGGAGAATATTCATATTTAGGTGAGTGATATTAGGGCATGATACATATGATTTAGGAAGATTAAATGATTAGCAAATATTACTAGAGCATGTCAATATAAACAGTTGGCAGGTAGCCTTATGGCAAGATATATAAACACTCTGATACCATGGAGCCAAGGGTATCATGGGGTTCGAGTGTACTTTATTTTTTCATTACTTGAAACAAATTTAAACAAATTTGTATTTGGGCATATATTACCCTGCCTATGCAGTGCTCTTGTTTATTATGCCCCCCTTCAAAGAAGTGGGGGTATATTACTTTGCATTTGTCTGTCTGTTGGTAGGTCTGTCGGTCCGTAGACCAAATGGTTTTCGATCAATAACTAAAGAACCCTTAGGCCTAGGAACTTCAAACTTGGTATTATGCTTGTTCATGACCAGTAGATGACCCCTATTGATTTTGGAGTTAAGGGGTCAAAGGTCAAGGTCACATTGAACTTGTAGGTAAAAACTGTTTCCGATCAATAACTTAAGAACTTCAACTTCAAACTTGGTAAGATGATTGTTCATGACCAGAAGATGACTCCTAATGATTTTGAAGTCAACGGTCAAGGTCACATTGACCTTGTAGGTAAAAACGATTTCAGATCAATAAGTGAAAAACACTTAGGCCTAGGAACTTCAAACTTGGTATGATAATTGTTTATGACCAGTAGATTACCCCTGTTGATTTTGGGGTCAAGGGGTCAAAGGTGAAGGTCAAATTGACCAAATAGGTAAAAAAAATTTTTTTCCCGTCAATAACTAAAGATTGCTTAGGCCTAGGAACTTCAAACTTGATATGATGATTATTCATGACCAGTTGATGACCCTTATTGATTTTAGGATCAAGGTGTCAAAGGTGACGGTCAAATTGACCTTGTAGGTAAAAACGGTTTCCAACAAATAACTCAACAACTGATGTTGCCTTGGTTGGTATTTTTATATACCCCCCATCCCCCCCCCACCCCCGCACAACGAAGTTTTAAGGGGGTATACTGGAATCAGCTTGTCTGTCCATCCATCGGTTTTTCCTTGTCTGCCCAATAACTTAAGATTCTTCTGACCCACAGTCTTCATATTTGGTATTTAGATTGGTCATGATTATTAGATGATCCCTATTGATTTTGAGGTCACCAGGTCAAAGTTCAAGGTCACTGGGGCCTTGACTTAAAAAGCTTGTCCACCTAATAACTTAAAGATTCTTATGACCCAGGGTCTTCATATTTGGTATTTAGATTGGTCATGATTAGTAGATGATCTGTATTGATTTTGAAGTCACCAGGTCAAAAGTCAAGGTCACAGGGGCCTTGACTTAAAGGAGCTTGTCTGCCCAATCACTTAAAATTCCTTTGACCCACAGTCTTCATATTTGGCATGAAGGTTAGTCATGATTAGTAGATGACCCCTATTGATTTTGAGGTCACTGGGTCACAGGTCAAGGTCACAGGGGCCTTGACTAAAAAAAGCTTGTCCACCCAATAACTTAAGACTCAAGGTCACAGGGTCCTTGACTTAAAAAAGCTTGCCCGCCTAATAACTTATGATTCCTTTTACCCACAGTCTTCATATTTGACATGGAGGTTAGTCATGATTAGTAGATGACCCTATTGATTTTGAGGTCACTGGGTCAAAGGTCAAGGTTACATGGGTCTTGACTTAAAAAGCTTGTCTGCCAATTAACTCTCTGGCGTGGGTTTGATCCCCGGGAGATGCTTTGGTAGTTTAGCGCGGAGGAAGGTAGTCAAGTACTGGTGTAACTCTTCAGGAACGATAGTTAGGAAACTACCCGCCTATATGACTGAAATACTGTTGGAAAAAGGCGTAAAATGAAACAAACAAACAAGACTAGCAGATGATCCCTATTGATTTTTAGATGACTGTGTCAAAGGTCAAGGTCATTGGGATTTTTACTATAATAAGCTTGTCTGCTCAAATGCTTAAGAATGCCTGTCTGCAGTGTATTGATTTTGACATTTTCACATTTGAAGCATGTAGAATACATTATTTAGCAATGCACTGTCTTAGTTACCTCAAATGTAGCAGGGGGAGGTTGTCCTTGAGCTCTAAATGGCCACTGTTGATTCTGACAAAGTGGTATGCGGAGGTATTCACGCCATGACAGTGGCAGTTCAAGTTATTAAACTAAAAATGCTTTTGGTATGCACATTTCAAGGTCTTAAGTAATATAACAAATTGGCTGTCATTAAGGAGCCCTACATGATTTCTAAACTTTATGCATATATCATTTGGTAAGATTTGTGATTATTTTTTCATAAAATTGCTGCACACAACCTTTACAGTCACAATTACCTAGTGACTAGTCATGACCAATAGATAACCCCTTTTGATTTTTTGGTCACTAGGTCAAAAGTCAGTCATAATAACCCGACCACACAACTAATTGGCTGCCGATAGGGGGCATACATGTTTTACAAACGTATCTTGTTTACTGTTGGTTTATCTTTGCATCTAGTATTTCTATGGACAGTGGCATTGGTTCTCCATCACTATTCAGTATGCAGGGAGATTCCAGTCACAAGGTTATTGACATACGTACACTGAAACAGAACTGTTCCAAAAGAAATAGTGCTAAGCGACCAAGCAAGGCTTCTTCAGAACATACCAGTAATGAGAAACATAGAAGGTACTTAATAGGATGTAAAGAGTTCATGCATATTCATATCATAGCATATGTTTACATAGAAAGCTTCATTTTGTTATTAGTGAAAATAAATGATTTAATGTTTTAAGGAAACACTTGATAATTTAACTACTTTAATTAAACTTATTTTGAAAGTGACTTTTAAATAACCATGACCTTTATTGAAAAAAAGTCATTGAATTTAAATAGAATTGGCTGTAATAAATCATAATTTTTGGTACACGTATGTTGCATCATAAAATATTGGTCAAAATGAAATTTGGCATCAGGCCACTAATTTTTATGCCCCCTGGCATATAGTAATTGAACAGTCTGTCCGTCTGTATGTTTGTCTGTTAGCAGTTTTCCTGTCTGGTATGTATCTTTTGAACTGGTTGAATGAAATAGAAACTACTTGGCAGAAATGTTAACCATATTGAGATGGTGTGAGAGCATAGGTTTGACCTACCTCAGGTCAGAGTCACACATTTTATTTGATTCAAAAATTTTGTGTCCATTCTGTATCTTTTGAACTGATAAAAAGAAATTAAAATTTTACTTATACTGAGACCATTGTGCAGAACACAGATTTGGGCTTCCTGCATGAGATCAAAATTCCCCTACCATGAGAAGACACAATTTATTAGCTCGAATTTTTTTGGAAAAGAAAACAACAAAAAAATCTAAAAGAGGTATTGTAACAGTCATGTTGGCGTACCTTGATCATAACTTTTTATGCCCCCCTTTAAAGAAGAGGGGGTATATTGTTTTGCTAATGTCTGTCGGTTTATCTTAAAAACTATTCATCACAAAATCTTCATATTTCACATACTATTTGGTCATAACAAGTAGATGACCCCTATTGATTTTGGGGTCACTAGTTTAAGGGGCCAAGGTCACAGAGGCCTTAAATGTGAGAATGGTTTCCACTTGATGATCTTGAAAACTATCACAGTCTTCATATATTTCACATGCTGATTGGTCATATCTAGTTGATGACCCCTATAGATTTTGGGGTCACTAAGTCAAAGGTCAAGGTCACAGGGGCCTTCAATGTCATTGCTAATGTTGGTTGGTCTATCAGCTTGGCTGTCTGTAGACCACATGGTTTCCACTGATTATCTTGAAAGCTATTTATCACAAAGTCTTCATATTTCACATATTGATTGGTCATAACTATTAGATGTTGGGTCACTAGTTCAAAGGTCAAGGTCACAGGGCCCTTCAATGTCAGAATGGTTTCCGCTCATTATCTTGAAAACTATTTGTCACAAAGTCTTCATACTTTTCTTTTTTTCATAACTGAACACTTCCATGTACCCATTTATGGCAAGTTTCTATAACAAAATAACCAATAATGCGCGTCAAGGGCTAGAAAGGGGGGCATATGTGTCCCTCGACAAACCTTGTATTTCTTGTTTTAATTTTTTTTTTTAAAGTGTTTAAGCCAAAAAAACATTGAATTGAATATCATTGTTGCAAATTTAGCCTTATAGCCAATTTACGTGCAATTATAACACTGGAAACAGCATTGCTGGCACTATACAAATTGGTTTATAATCTCACAACCTTCACCTTTCTGACATTCTGAGACCCAAACAAATTCAACGCCTTCTCTGCTTTGATTTTATATGATAACGTCTTTATTTCTTAATGTATCTACTTAAACTTCATATGTATGTGTCTTATTTTCACTCAAGTCATTTGGGAGAAGGTTCAATACTCTAGCTTGTCTATTTCCAGAATAACCCTCCGTCCGTCTCTCCGTCCGTCTGTCCAGGCAAACATCCAATGGTCTGTGAGCTTCATTCCGTCCATAATTTTAGTTAAAATAAGGAAGAAATCCCATAAACCAACCGGTTTATGTGGTAATTTTTACTGGTTTATGGGGTAAAATGCCACATAAAGATCAAAGAAAAAGCACATAAACCCTAAATGTTGGCACGTCCGTCTGTCAGTCCGTCCACAAAACTGGATCCCGCGATAATGCAAAAAGTACTGGAAATATTTTTATCAAACTTGATATATGGATAGATGGCAGTATGGAGATTATGCACGTCTTTTTCTTTTTTTCCTATGTTGAAAATTCTTTTTGCCAGATAGACTGAAAATATGGCAAATTTTACACATAAACTCACAGAATCCAATGATAACGCAAAAGTACTGAAATTTTTTTTTATGAAACTTGAAATATGGGTAGATGGCAGTCTGGAGATTATGAATGTCTTTTTCTTTTCTTCTAATGTTGAAAAAATTGGTTGCTATGGCAACAAATAGGCTTTAAACATGGCAAATATAAAAATATTTGTGATTAGTCAAAGAGCTGAAAATTTTTATGAAACTTAAAATATGGATAGATGGCAGTATGGAAATTATACACATCTTTTAATCATGACTATAGAGAGTATATTGAGAGCTGTCATACTTAACAAAACGTCGGCATGTTTTCACTATAAGTTCTTTATTTCTTAAAGTATTTATTTCAAACTTCAAATTTAAGTTTCTGGTCATCAACCACATCATATGTGACAAGGTTTACAACTCTAGCACAAAATTTATCAGAATTGCCTCCCTTGAACTTTTTTTTTTTAAGTATTGTTTTAATAACTTCTTTATTTCTTAATGTATCTTCTTCAAACTTTAGAGTATCCTTCAGTCCGTCTGTCTGTCTGTTCATAAAAACTGTTTCCTCTAAACACTTTTAAAGAACTTTTTCAACAAATTTACTTAAAATAGAGAAAAATTGAAACATTAGTGAATGGCCAATGGCCCTTTAGAATGTTGCTGGGGTTCTAACCAGTAGATTGCTTGCAATACTATGATAATTGCTTGTTAGTCCCCTACCGGTTTAACCGGAGGGGACTTTAGGTTTACCCTCCGTCCGTCTGTCCGTCCGTCTGTCTGTCCATCTGTCTGTCAGTCCGTCTGTTCACAAAACTGGATCCCGCGATAACGCAAAAAGTACTGAAAATATTTTTATGAAACTTGATATATGGATAGATGGCAGTATGGAGATTATGCACGTCTTTTTTTATCTTCCTATGATGAAAATTCTGGTTGCTATGGCAACAAATAGTCTGAAAATATGGCAAATTTAAAACATAAACTGGATCCAGTGATAACTTAAAAAGTACTGAAAATGTTTTTATGAAACTTAAAATATGGGTAGATGGCAGTCTGGAGATTATGCACATCTTTTTCTTTTCTTCCTATGTTGAAAATTCTGGTTGCTATGGCAACAAATAGCCTGAATTTGAAGATTTCTGATTATCATTTTTCAGCTTTTTCACTATAAGTTCTTTATTTCTTAAGGTGTTTACTTCAAACTTTAAACATACATGCCATAATTTTTGGACAGCTTTCCGGGACACTTTTCATCGCGGCAATAATGGATGTGTAGGCAGTTGTGGAAAAGGGGGGGGGGGGGGGCGGGGGGGGGTGTCAATCGTATAACGTTATTAATTAGGACGACTTTCTCCTGAATTTTAATGATAAACAGTTAACTTACTAGTTTTATAAGTAGTCTTTTAGGTCGACATAATTATCATTTTATAGTATTTCTTTATTTCATTTATTATTCCCTAAAAGCAAGTAAGTTGTAAGTTATTATTTATTATAACCCGGTGAATGGGCGCAGCCATGTTGTTCACCCCTTATATCTTAAAGTCGTGATAATTACTACATGTCACGTAATGCAATTCTTCCAGTCATAAAAACAAACACAGCAATGTGATTTATTTGACACCTTTAATTTTTTATTTGATAGATATTTACATTGTTTGTAATAATTAGACTTTCGGCAAGTTAGCGATTGATCTAAAAATTAATGATTTTATCGGGGATTAACGATAATTGTTAAGGGCCGTAAACCATTAATTAACCCGACCATTAAACGCTGCCGAATTCAACAGAAAATGTTAATTGCCGATGCATGAAGAAAGCTATAGCCGAGGGGAATCGACAGTCGATAATTGGGGGGCTGTATATTGTAAACTTGTAAGTGTCAACGTTCCTGTGTATTATGTGTACCAGGTCAGAATATGTTTTGCGATCGAGAGGTGAAATGTGCGAGATTTGATTTAAGAAAATTTATGAAAATTTTGCAAAATATCATGGATTTTTTTTCCCGGGATCAAATCGATGCCCGGGACATCTCCGGGACAGACATCCGATTTCCGGGACAATCCAGGGCATCCGGGACGTTATGGCATGTATGCTTTAAATATAAGTTTCTGGTCATCAACCACATCATATGTGACAAGGTTTACAACTCTAGCACAAAAATTATCAGTATGACCTCCCTTGAACTTTGAATTTTTATGAAAAAAAAATGTTGTCTTTTTTTAAATAACTTCTTTACTTCCTAATGTATCTACTTCAAACTTCATATATATGTTTCAACATTTTTGAGAAGGTTAAATACTCTAGTAAGACTATTTCCAGAATTATGTCCCCCTTGAACTTAGATTTTTTTCAAGAAATTGGTATTTTTCACTCCACCTTCTTCATTCCTTATAGGATTTACTTTAAAATCCCACATTGTAATAATATGACAAGGTTGTATAAACATAATTTCCTTACTAGGCAGGGAAACTTAACACATTACTGTGATATAGACAAACTTAGAACTCAAAAGATATAAGTTCATTCATGTCATTCATTTACTGGTAAAATTGAATGGCCAATCATAATGTTGCTGGGGTTCTAACCGGTAGGGGACTTATGGATTGCTTGCAATACCATGATAATTGCTTGTTTCTTCATGGATTTACTTCAAATTTAAAATATACATTCATTATCAACATCTTCATCGTAATAACTATGTGATTAGATTTATAAGACATGGGTTTCCATGAGTATTTTCATCTTGAAAAAATGATTTATTGGCTGGACTATTCGCAGAATAATCGAGCTAATGCAGTCATCCATTTGTCGGCGTCGGCGTCCCTGTGGTTAAGTTTTTGCATGTAAGCTGGTATCTCCATAACTACTGAAGGGAATGGATTGAAACTTCACACACTTGTTCCCTGTGATTATCTAAGATGATTGGCACAAGTCCCATAACTCTGATTTGCTTTTTATGCCCCCACAATGTGGGAGCATATAGCGTTGCACTTGTCCGTCCATCCGTCTGTCCGTTTGTCCATCCACACTCACAGGAGAGTAATTATGTGGCTAGAGGGACAATAGGTAACTGTTCTTTCTCTTTGATGTCATTCATTCCGTAATGCTTTTATGTGACTATTTTCTTTTGTGTGGCTAAAAAGAACAATAGAGAGAACAATAGAGTAGCCACATAATTACTGTCCTGTGAGAACGTCCGTCCGTCTGTCCGTCTGTCCGTCCGTACGTCCCGAAATCTTGTGAACGCAACTCCTCTTAAACCGGATGGCAGATTTTGCTTAAACTTACAGGGATGAACAACCTTAATGTGTAGATGGTAGTAAAAGGAAGGAATTTTCGCTGCAACCAAATTTAACAGAATTATGGCCCTTTGTTGATTTTTTCACTATATATTATGTAGAAATTTTGTGAACGCATTACTCCTCTTAAACCGGATGGCAGATTTTGCTTAAACTTCCGGAGATGAACAACCTTAATGTGCAGATGGTAGTAGAGGAAGGAATTTTTGCTGAGACCAAGTTTAACAGAATTATGGCCCTTTGTTGATTTTTTCACTATATAGTATGTAGAAATTTTGAGAACGCAACTCCTCTTTAACCAGATGGCAGATTTTGCTTAAACTTCCAGGGATGAACAACCTTAATGTGTAGATGGTCGTAAAGAAAGGAATTTTTGCTGCGACCAAGTTTAACAGAATTATGGCCCTTTGTTGATTTTTTCACTATATACTATGTAGAAATTTTGTGAATGCAACTCCTCTTAAACCGGATGGCAGATTTTGCTTAAACTTCCAGGGATTAACAACCTTAATGTGTAGATGGTAGTAAAGGAAGGAATCTTTGCTGCGACCAAATTTAACAGAATTATGGCCCTTTGTTGATTTTTAGTTTTTAACTTGTTGCACATGTAGTCCAAAAAATATTTGACCTAGAGTCAAAAGATTGACAGAACAGTGGCGTGTGGGGGCATCCGTGTCCTATGGACACATTTCTAGTATACATAATTATGCCCCTTTTTCGACTTAGAAATTCTTGGTGAAGTTTTTGCGTGTAAGCTGGTATCTCCATAACTACTGAAGGGAATGGATTGAAACTTCACACACTTGTTCTCTGAGCTTATCTAAGATGATTGGCACAAGTCCCATAACTCTGATTTGCTTTTTTACATAATTATGCCCCTTTTTCGACTTAAGTCTTTGCGTATAAGCTGGTATCTCCATAACTACTGAAGGGAATTGATTGAAACTTCACACACTTGTTTTTTGTGATAATCTAAGATGAATGGCACAAGTCCCATAACTCCAATTTGCTTTTTTGCATAATTATGCCCCTTTTTATGCCACCGCAGCATCTGCGATGCGGTGGCATATAGTGATTCACCTGTGTGTGTTTGTTTGTGTGTGTGTGTGTGTGTGTTATATAGATTATATAGTGAACTTCAAAAATTTTCTTGTGAAAAGCCACTAGTCCAATTTCAACCAAACTTGGCAGGATTGATCCTTGGGTGAAGGGCTTCCAAAGTTGTTCAAAGAATTTCATTCCATGCAGAAATCTGGTTGCCATGGCAACCAAAAGGAATTATAAGAATAAATTTAAAAAATCTTCTTGTAAAGACCCAAAAGGCCTAGAGCTTAGATATTTTGCATAAAGCATTGTCTGGTAGACCCTTACAAAGATTGTTCAAATGATAGCCCTGGGGTCATAATCGGCCCCGCCCCGGGGGGCATTGATTTTTAACTACAGTCAAACGTGTATTAAGCGACCGGGCAAGGGAAACACCCAAAACGGTCGCTTAATGAAATGGTCTCTTAAGACAGTCAGCATGATATAAAAGTCAAAAATTAAAAAATGACATCTTTTTTATTCGGTGGGATTGTTTTTCAACTTAATTTTTATATCTTTGTTGAAAAAAAGTACGCTCCGATAATCTAAATGGATGCAAATGTAAAAAATAACTTTCTGATATTTATTGACAAAACAGTTTCAAGATCCATTACGTACATGTTTGACATTTTTTCCAGAATTTTTTTAACTTCTCCGTTGTTTTTCCTTGTCTCCAACACGAAAACCCTATTAGTGAAGATGTTTTCTGTTGTGCATTTTTTCATTTGAAATATACAAACTACATCTATTTGTTACGATTAATTTAATGGCTGATCAAGTTCAAGGTCAATTCAATGCAGTCTAAATGTCAACAAGCGAAGCGTATACACCATCTCAGTATGGGCGCTTTGTTTATCCGATATTATTGGATAATACACGTCACGCGTATACTAAACTTCATTTGCATACGCTAAAACGGTATGGGAAAGAGAGTTTTTCACACGTTTATTGTTGTGTTTTGATTGTTGACACTTGTGACATAACGAGGTGGCGTTCTCTATAAACACAATTACTTGACAGGTAAAAGTGGTCGTTTAATGAAAAGATTGATGTCAATTAGATGACTTATTAGCGGTCGCTGGTCG
This sequence comes from Ruditapes philippinarum, assembly GCF_026571515.1. Taxonomy (NCBI): domain Eukaryota; kingdom Metazoa; phylum Mollusca; class Bivalvia; order Venerida; family Veneridae; genus Ruditapes; species Ruditapes philippinarum. The sequence continues at coordinate 54,831 of NW_026858083.1, forward strand.
CGTTGAGCAAAAGTCGCTTAATGCATTAAAGATATAGAGAGAAAATAATTGGGGGGAATTTAAAGTTGTCGTTTAAGACAAAAGTCACTTAATACACATGGTCGCATGGGCAAGTTAGACTGTATATGAACATATAGTAAAAACTTAAAATACCTTCTGTAAAGACTCAAAAGGCCTAGAGCTTAGATATTTTGCATAAGGCATTGTCTGGTAGACCCTTACCAACATTGTTCAAATGATAGCCCTGGGGTCAAAATCTGCCCTGCCCCGGGGGTCATTGATTTTCACTATAATTTATGTACATATAGTAAAAACTTAAAATACCTTCTTGTAAAGACCCAAAAGGCCTGGAGCTTAGATATTTTGCATAAGGCATTGTCTGGTAGACCCTTATCAAGATTGTTCAAATGATAGCCCTGGGGTCAAAATCGGCCCTGCCCCGGGGGTCATTGATTTTCACTATATGTACATATAGTAAAAACTTAAAATACCTTCTTGTAAACACCCAAAAGGCCTAGAGCTTAGATATTTTGCATAAGGCATTATCTGGTAAACCTCTACCCGGATTGTTTAAATTATAACCCTGGGGTCAAAATTGGCCCCGCCCCAGGGGTCATTGGTTTTCCTTATATGTATATAGTAAAAAAATTCTAGCAATTGACATATGCTAGAGGTTAGATATTTTGTACCCAAAGGTACAACACATTCAACTCGAACTTGACATATGGATATGTCATGAAAAAAATACAGGTCAAGTTTGAATTTGGTCATGGTTCGATGATTTTTGGCAGAGTTATGCCCCTTTTACTTTGAAAACAATATGAAATTTTCAGTTTCTGTTCATTATCTCCCCAAAGGTACAACACATTCAACTCAAACTTGACATATGGATGCGTCATTTAAGGACTGCGCAGGTCATGTTCAAATTTGGTCATGGTTCAATGATTTTTGGCAGAGTTATGCCCCTTTTACTTTGAAAGTAATATGAAATTTTCAGTTTCCGTTTATTATCTCCCCAACGGTACAACACATTCAACTCAAATTTGACATATGGATAGGTTTTTGGAATGGGCAGGCCAAGTTCGAATTTGGTCATGGTTCAATGATTTTTGGCAGAGAAATGCCCCTTTCACTTTGAAAATAATATGAAATTTACAGTTTCTGTTTATTATCTACCCAACAGTGTTACATATTCAACTTAAATTTGACATATGGATATGTCAAAGGAATGGGCAGGTCAAGTTGGAATTTGGTCATGGTTTGATGATTTTTTGGCAGAGTTATGTCCCTTTCACTTTGAAAATAATATAGATACATCTTAGGAATAAGCAGTTTAAGTTTGAATTAAGTCGTGGTTCAATGATTTTAGACAAACTTATCTTTCCTGAATGTTGGAAAAATTTTCAGTTTCAGTACTCATACTTTTAGCCATTATCTTGGCTACAAAATTAATATGCAATATGCTATTTTTAAAAGGTTAAGACTGAATAATTTCAGTGCCTTGAACATTGTATGAAAATGGTTTGTGTTAACATTGAAAAGTTTTAAGGGCTTTAAACTTAAAATGAAAAAGATAATTAATGCACCATCTGAAATTTTGGCTGCATGCGGGGGCATCCGTGGCATGATGACACATTTCTAGTTTGTATATAGTAAAAACTTAAAAAATCTTCTATTAAAAAGCCCAAATAGCTAGAGTTTAGATATTAAGCATGAAACATCTTCTAGTGGGTGTCTACCAAGTTTGTTCAAATAAAAGCCCTGGGGTAAAAATTGGCCGAGCCCCAAGGGGTCACTGTTTTTTCCCTTTATGTATATCTAAGTAAAAACTTAAAAAATCTTCTTTTAGAAAAACCCTAAGAGCTAGAGCTAAGATATTAAGCATGAAATATCTTCTAATGGGTGTCTACCATTTTTGTGTCGCCTCTACAGAGTAGTGGCGACATATAGGGATCACTTCTCCGTCGTCTGTCTGTCCGTCTGTCTGTCTGTCTGTCTGTCCGTCCGTCTGTCACAAAACTTGTCCGGACTACTCCTCATAAACTACTGGTGCAATTTCATCCAAACTTTACAGAAATGATCAGTACCAAGTCTAGTTGTGCATATTGTCAGCATTTTCCGGTTCAATGATTTATGTCAGAGTTATGGCTCTTTAATAATTTTTATTTTTAAAGTTTGTCCGGACTACTTCTCTTATACCACTAATGCAATTTCAATGAAACTTTACAGGATTGATCTGTAGCTCAAGTCCTTGCGCATATTGCAAGGGTTTTCCGGTTGAATGATTTTTGGCCGAGTTATGGCCCTTTTATAAAAAGGTTTCTTTTTCTGTGTGTTGCCATGATACACAAAAGCTTGTCCGGACTACTCCTCATAAACTACAGGTGCAATTTCATCCAAACTTTACAGGAATGATCAGTACCAAGTCTAGTTGTGCATATTGTCAGCATTTTCTGGTTCAATGATTTTTGTTTGAGTTATGGCCCTTTAATAATTTTTATTTTTAAAGTTTGTCCGGACTACTTCTCTTATACCACTAATGCAATTTCAATGAAACTTTACAGGATTGATCTGTAGCTCAAGTCCTTGCGCATATTGCACAGGTTTTCCGGTTGAATGATTTTTGGCTGAGTTATGGCCCTTTGATAAAAAGGTGTTTTTTTTCTGTGTGTTGCCAGATATGCAAAAGCTTGTCCGGACTACTCCTCATAAACTACTGGTGCAATTTTATCCAAACTTTACAGGAATGATCAGTACCAAGTCTAGTTGTGCACTGTATGTCCGTCTGTCACAAAATTTGTCCCAACATGAAATTGGCCATCATGAGGCGACACATGTGATTACTGATCGCTCTTGTGTTCAAATAAGGGCCCTGGGGTCAAAATTGGCCCCGCCCCGGGGATCATTGATTTTCCTTTAATGTATATAGTAAAAACTTAAAAAACCTTCTTTTAAAAAACCCAAAGAGCTAGAGTTTAGATATTAAGCATGAACTTACTTCTAGATAGTGACTACCAAGTTTGTTCAAATAAAAGCCCAGGGGACAAAATTGGCCCGGGGGGGGGGGGGGTCATTGTTTTTCCCTATATGTGTATAGTAAAAACTTAAAAAATCTTCTTACAGCTAGAGCTTAGATATTTATCATTAAACATTTTCAAATTGGTGTCTACCAAGTTTGTTCAAATAAAAGCCCCTGGGTTAACATTGGCCCGACCCTGGGGGCCTATATACAGGTGAGCGATTTCAGGGCCATCATGGCCCTCTTGGTTCAGTTTTCTTTTTTGTGACTATAAATGGTATATTCTTTAGACTTAAGATAATTGTTCTTTGTTATACTCACATTATGTATGACAATGTCCTTAAATCTAGCATCTTTATTTCAAGAGTTATCTCCTCTTTAATAGTTTTAAATTTAATGTTATATTCTCAATCTGGTAACAACCAGGGATGTTTAAAGATTTACTCTCAGAGTGTCTTTCAGTCTGTCTTTCTTTAAAACTGTTTCCTGGGATCACTTTTAAAGAATTTGGAACTTTTTCAAATTTACTTAAAATAGAAACATTAGTTATGTATACAAAGTCATCCTGAGAAAATTGTGTCTTTTGATTATTTGTTGTATAAACATAATTTCCTTATTAGGCAGGGAAACTCAACACATTACTTTAATACAGACAAACTAAGAAGTCAAATAAAGATTATAGTTCAGTCAGTCAGTCACAGTCAGTCACTGTCAGTCAGTCTGTCAGTTCGGACGTACAAACCCAGAGGTACTTGTGTGACTTGGAGAACAATAGGTAACAGTAAATTGGCTTTGATCCTATTCATTCCGTTTTTACTTGTGTGTCTTTTTTTTAAGCCTTGTGTGGCTAAAAATGGCTAAAAAGATCAAAGGAAAAGTCACACAAGTACCATTTCATAAGTATGTCTGTCTGTCTGTCAGTCTGTCTCACAGTCAGTCGCAGTCAGTCACAGTCAAGTCAGTACGTCAGTCAGTCTCATTCAGTCAGTTACAGTCAGTTACAGTCAGACACAATCACTGTCACAGTCAGTCAGACACAATTACAGTCAGTCACAGTCAGTAAGTCACAGTTACTCATATTTTGCCTCTCCTATGTGGTGTTTGCATAATTTTGATCCAGACAATAATACATCAAGTTTTTGAGGTATTCATTAGAAACTGCTTTCTTGTTATTAAGTAAAACATTTTAATATATTGATACCTTAATACTTTGCAAGGGAGAGAATCAAGGATAGTTGTGATCAACTACGTGTTTTGCTGCCATACATTCGTGGAAGAAAGACGGATATGGCCTCTATACTTGAGATGGCTGTGGACTATCTGAAAATTGTCAACTTGTGTATGCCACAGTCTCTACATGATCAGGTATGTTTGTTTATCCCCTTCGGCAAGGCGGGGATGGAATTACAGGAATGGCCTTCGTCTGTCCGTCCCTCCGTCCATCTGTAACTCTTTTGTGTCCACTCAATAACCACTGAAATTTAAAAAAACAGCTTGGTACAAGTGATAAACATTATGGAGCAATGTGCAGAGCGCAATAATTGTGTTAGGTCACACTTAAAGATCAAGTGTTAAAAGTTCAGAGGTTACATTTTTGCCTCAAGCATTATCAAACTTTGTCAGGATGCTTGTCTAGGTAATAGTTTGGATGAGTTCGAACATGGGTCATCTTGGATGAAAAACTAGGTCACAGGACTTAATAAAAACCATTCCAAAATGTTGCATTATGTGTACCTTGAGAGCTTGAGTCATAATCAACCAACTTTACAGTATTGATGATCAACATCAGTGTGAAGCTGACTTCAAACTTGGTATTGTGATTGGTCATGACCAGCAGATGAACCATATTGATTTTGGGGTCAAAGGTCAAGGTCACATTGACCTTGTAGGTAAAAAAGGTTTCCGATCAATAACATAAGAACGCTTAGGCCTAGGAACTTCAAACTTGGTATGGTGATTGGTCATGACCAGCAGATGAAATATATTGATTTTGGGGTCAAGGGGTCAAAGGTCAAGGTCACATTGACCTTGTAGGTAAAAACGATTTCAGATCAATAACTTAACCCTTTCACTGCTATAGGGACGGCTTATGCTGTCCCTGTTATTTTCGGCGTATTTGCCATATGGATGGCTTTAGCCGTTTCTATAATTATAATGATAATAATTATAAATTAATAATAATAAAAATAATAAATATAAAGAAAATTATACCATCGACAATAATTATTATTATACTAACAGATTTGGAAACATATAATTATTATAATACTAATAACAAATAATTATAATTATATTAATTAATAATATACAGTAAACTTCACTTATAGCGAACACGGTTATAGCGAATTTCCGGTTATAAGGAACAATTTAATTTTGCCCTAATTTTGCCCTTCTTTATTTAATATAAAAATATACGGTTACAGCGAACACGTTTATAAGGAATTATCGCTTATAAGGAACTCATTTTTTAGTCCCAATTCAGTTAAAAGTACAGAAAATTACACTTTTATAGCAAACTCCAAAATATCGGCTATCCATAAATATATCCCGCATTTTCAACTTTCTTTTTCATGGGCACGGATTAAAACTCGCCCGAATTTAGCCTCGTTGTACCATCTCTGGAACAATAATTTCACTTAACTGTAATTATTTTTAGGAGGTTTAGTTTCTTTAAACTTAGTAAAGTTCTTGATTGTAGAGGCATGTGTTGTGTCCATTTTGACGTATTTAAAATTTGTCAACAATACCTTTGAAAATGGCTGCTGTGGGCTCATTGGGATGCTTGATTAGCAGAACAAAGTTGACCCCTTGCTACCAATTATCGAACCAAGTTATTTTTAGTGTACGAATAACATGTACAAAGAGGAGATCATTTAGAATTGAAACTATTAGCATTATTTAAATTTCCTACTGTACATAGAACAAAGCAAAAACATTTTCATTCGTTTTCATGTCATGTCACATTCCTGGAGTATTCATCTGGCTTAGATACAGCAGCTTCACAAATCAGAGGCAGCTTTATTAATGGAATCAATTACATATTGAGAACAATTGAAGAAATACATTTAGTGGTGTTTAACTTAATTTATCTTGTTCAATTAAATATTTGATTGAACAAAACGATAAATCAAGAAACTAGGTCAATGTCGACAGTTCATATAACAAATCAAAAATATAGTAAAATTACGCTCATATTTTCGTGAAAGAATAATGAATTCTTACTTTTCTCACTTATTCCACAAATCTACATTAGTTAAGTGGTAAATTTACAAAAATACACAATTTCAAAAATGAATGTAGGCTGCCATTATCTTAAAATTGAACTTTCGTCTACTTTTAGAATGGTCAAAATGAAGCTGTAAATATGGAACTTTGCCAAACAAAGGAAATGTAAGTGCTTGTCACTTTATTAAACTATCTCTTGCTGCACAACATAAATTTGATTTGTCAAATATGGAATGTATCACTTTGGTCGAGAGATGGTAGTGACGTTCGAGAGATGGTATCAAAAGGCTACCGTTTATTATTGTCTTACTTAAATACAGCTATAAAAATTAATTTGCATAGCAGTACGTAATAGTTTTCTATTTAGGATATTTTAAAAATGAGTTCTTGTCACCAAGATAAAACTGTTATTCAATTAATTGTATTATTTCTTTTCTTTAATAGGTTTGCTCGAGTAAAATAATTATGATAATTTAATATCAGTTTTCAACAAAATCACACATTCTTGCTTATCCATTGAAAACTTCAAAGTCAGTTTGTCAAAGCCCAATAACATCACAGTGCTTCAAGCTAAAAAGCCCAAAGCAAATCAAGCAACAATCACAGATCATTCATCTCAATCTGAAAAATCTTTAAGTAAATCCTCTACTACCAAAGCAGTTCCATCATCTTCTTCAAAACAACTTCCTCATCCAGGTCCTTCTGCTTATTATGTCAGCAGTTCAGAGGCTGAAACTGAGTCTGGCTCTGAGGATGAATCTTCAAATTGCTGTGTGTGCCATAAATTTTCACCTCCAGCTCTTAAGCAGTGTACAAGTTTAGTTATTGTGAAGTGGGCTCAATGCGATAAGTGTCATCACTGGACACATTTGTCCTTCTTAACCAAACAGTTCGTTATATGTAAATCTGTTTGCTATAAAAACTCCTGATATAAGGAACTAATTCGTTTTATGCTTATAAGGAACTCTGGATATAAGGAACAGATTTTGAATGTCCCAATGAGTTTGTTATAAGTGGAGTTTACTGTAATAATTTCTTAGAAAACCCTCTGGCAAATAGGTGATCAATAAAACAATAACCCTCTGGCAGCGAAAGGGTTAAGAACGCTTAGGCCTAGGATTTTCAAACTTGGTATGATGATTGGTCATAACCAGCAGATGAACCCTATTTTGGGGTCAAGGGGTCAAAGGTCAAGGTCACATTTACTTGAAGTTAAAAATGGTTTCCACTCTATACCTAAAGGACGCTTAGGCCTAGGAACTTCAAACTTGGTATGATGATTGGTCATGACCAGTAGATGACCCCTATTGATTTTGGGGTCAAAGGTCAAGGTCACATTGACCTTGTAAGTAAAAATGGTTTCAGATAAATAATTAAAGAATGCTTAGGTCTAGGAACTTCAAACTTTATATGATGATTGGCCATGACCAGTAGATGACCCCTATTGATTTTGGGGTCAAAGGTCAAGGTCACATTCACCTTGTAAGTAAAAACGGTTTCCAATCAATAACTAAAGAACACTAAAGCCTAGGAACTTCAAACTTTATTTGAAGATTGGTCATAACCAGTAGATGACCCCTATTGATTTTGGGGTCAAGGGGTCAGTTTCAAATTGACCTTGTACTTTAAAATGGTGTCTGACCAATAACTCATCAGGTCAAGTTGCCTTGGTTGATATTTTTATATTAAACTAAAATTCTTTTGGTATACACATTTGAAGGTCTTATGTTATATAACAACTTGGCTGTCATTAATGAGGCCTACATGATTCATAAAATTTATGCATATTTTATTTGGTAAGATTTGTAATAACTTAAATTGCTGCACACAACCTATAGGGTCACAATGATTATTACCTTGTGACTAGTCATGACCAGTAGATAACCCTTATTAATTTTTTGTTCACTGGGTCAGAAGTCATGCATAATAACCTGATCACATGACTAATTGGCTGCCCATACATGTTTTACAAACATATCTTGATAGTTAATGATTCCTTGTATCAAAAAAAAAGGAAAGGTAGGTTACGTGGATGATGTTATTGTTTTAACAACTGTCTTTTTTCTCCAGAAATAGAGTAATCTGGTATTAGATAGAAAGAATGACCGAGTACTGAAATATCTGTACTTGTTGATAGATATCCTTACATTTTTATGCCCCCATTTTGAAAAAAAGGGGGTATATTGCTTTGCACTTGTCGGTCCCTCGGTCCGTCGGTCCGTCGGTCCGTAGACCAAATGGTTTCCGAGTGATAACTAAAGAACCCTTAGGCCTAGGAACTTCAAACTTGGTATGGTGATTGGTCATGACCAGTAGATGACCCCTATTGATTTTGGGGTCAAGGGGTCAAAGGTCAAGGTCACATTGACCTTGAAAGCAAAAACGGTTTCCGATCAATAACTAAAGAACCTTAAGGCCTAGGAACTTCAAACTTGGTATGGTGATTGGTCATGATCAGTAGATGACCCCTATTGATTTTGGGGTCAAGGGGTCAAAGGTCAAGGTCACATTGACCTTGAAAGCAAAAACGGTTTCCGATCAATAACTAAAGAACCTTAAGGCCTAGGAACTTCAAACTTGGTATGGTGATTGGTCATGACCAGTAGATGACCCCTATTGATTTTGGAGTCAAGGGGTCAAAGGTCAAGGTCACATTGACCTTGAAAGCAAAAACAGTTTCCGATCAATAACTAAAGAACCTTAAGGCCTAGGAACTTCAAACTTGGTATGGTGATTGGTCATGACCAGTAGATGACCCCTATAGATTTTGGGGTCAAGGGGGTCAAAGGTCAAGGTCACATTGACCTTAAAAGCAAAAACGGTTTCCAATCAATAACTAAAGAACCTTAAGGCCTAGGAACTTCAAACTTGGTATGGTGATTGGTCATGATCAGTAGATGACCCCTATTGATTTTGGGGTCAAGGGGTCAAAGGTCAAGGTCACATTGACCTTGAAAGCAAAAACGGTTTCCGATCAATAACTAAAGAACCTTAAGGCCTAGGAACTTCAAACTTGGTATGGTGATTGGTCATGACCAGTAGATGACCCCTATTGATTTTGGGGTCAAGGGGTCAAAGGTCAAGGTCACATTGACCTTGAAAGCAAAAACAGTTTCCGATCAATAACTAAAGAACCTTAAGGCCTAGGAACTTCAAACTTGGTATGGTGATTGGTCATGATCAGTAGATGACCCCTATTGATTTTGGGGTCAAGGGGTCAAAGGTCAAGGTCACATTGACCTTGTAAGCTAAAACGGTTTCTGATCAATAACTAAAGAACCTTAAGGCCTAGGAACTTCAAACTTGGTATGGTGATTGGTCATGATCAGTAGATGACCCCTATTGATTTTGGGGTCAAGGGGTCAAAGGTCAAGGTCACATTGACCTTGTAGGTAAAAACGGTTTCCGATCAATAACTAAAGAACCTTAAGGCCTAGGAACTTCAAACTTGGTATGGTGATTGCTCATGATCAGTAGATGACCCCTATTGATTTTGGGGTCAAAGGTCAAGGTCACATTGACCTTGAAAGCAAAAACGGTTTCCGATCAATAACTAAAGAACCTTAAGGCCTAGGAACTTCAAACTTGGTATGGTGATTGGTCATGATCAGTAGATGACCCGTATAGATTTTGGGGTCAAGGGGTCAAAGGTCAAGGTTACATTGACCTTTTAATTAAAAACGGTTTCTGATCAATAACAAAAGAACCCTTAGGCCTAGGAACTTCAAACTTGGTATGGTGATTGGTTATGACCAATCAGATGACCCCTATTGATTTTGGCGTTAAGGGGTCAAAGGTCAAGGTCACATTGACCTTGTAGGTAAAAACGGTTTCCGATCAATAATGAAAGAACCCTTAGGCCTAGGGACTTCAAACTTGAGATGGTGATTGGTCATGATCAGTAGATGACCCCTATTGATTTTGGGGTCAAGGGGTCAAAGGTCAAGGTCACATTGACCTCTTAGGTAAAAACAGTTTCCGATCAATAACTAAAGAACCCTTAGGCCTAGGAACTTCAAACTTGGTATGGTGATTGGTCATGACCAGCAGATGACCCCTATTGATTTTGGGGTTAAGGGGTTAAAGGTCAAGGTCACATTGACCTTGTAGGTAAAAACGGTTTCCGATCAATTTACTAAAAACGCTTAGGCCTAGGAACTTCAAACTTTGTGTGATGATTGGTCATGACCAGCAGATGACCCCTATTGAGTTTAGGTGAAGGGGTCAAAGGTCAAGGTCACATTGACCTTTTAAGTAAAAACGGTTTCTGATCAATAACTCAAGAACGCTTAGGCCTAGGAACTTCAAACTTGGTATGGTGATTTGTCATGACCAGCAGATTACTCCTATTGATTTTGGGATCAAGGGGTCAAAGGTCAAGGTCACAATGACCTTGTAAGTAAAAACGGTTTCTGATCAATAACTAAAGAACGCTTCGGCCTAGAAACTTCAAACTTGGCATGGTGATTGGTCATGACCAGCAGATGACCCCTATTGATTTTGGGGTCAAAGGTCAAGGTCACATTGATCTTGTATGTTAAAACGGTTTCCGATCAATAATAAGAGAACCCTTAGGCCTAAGAACTTCAAACTTGGCATGGTGATTGGTCATGACCAGCAGATGACCCCTATTGATTTTGGGGTCAAGGGGTCAAAGGTCAAGGTCACATTGACCTTGTAGGTAAAAACGGTTTCTGATCAATTTACTAAAAACGCCTAGGCCTAGGAACTTCAAACTTTGTATGATGATTGGTCGTGACCAGCAGATGACCCCTATTGAGTTTTGGGTCAAGGGGTCAAAGGTCAAGGTCATGACCAGTAGATACTTTATAACCCTTATTAATTGTTTGATCACTGGGTCAGAAGTCATGCATAATAACCTTATCACATGACTAATTGGCTGCTGATAGGGGGCATACATGTTTTACAAACATATCTTGTTTACATAAAATCACATTAATTATTGCTTTATAGATTGTAGACATACTTGGTAAAGATCCAACCCTGGTTCCTAATAAAGAGAGTTCATTTAAAACAAGAAAAGGAACAACGAAATCCTCAGCAAAGTCCTCAGCGTATTTCTCTACAGCTCAACAATGGTATATATTCAGATCATCTTCAGTTTTTAGCTAGACTTTTTCAAAGTTAAGTATATTATGTAGAGCTATGCTGCCACTCAGATTTTTATGCCCCCCCCCCCCTTTTTCGAAGAAGAGGGGTATATTGTTTTGCTAATATCAGTCCGTAGGTCTATCTGTCGGTCTGTCCATCGGTAGACCACAATGGTTTCCGCTGATTATCTTGAAAACTATTTATCACAAAGTCTTCATATTTCACATGCTGATTGGTCATAACAAGTAGATGACCCTATCCATTTTAGGGTTGCTATGTCAAAGGTCAAGTTCACAGGGGCCTTAAATGTCAGAATTGTTTCCTCTCATTATCTTGGTTACTATTGATCACAAAGTCTTTACATATTGATTATTGATTGCTCATAACAATTAGATGACCCCTATTGATTTTTTGTTCACTAGGTGAAAGGTCAAGGTCACAGGGGCCTTAAATATCAGATTGGTTTTAGCTCATTATCTTGGTTACTATTGATCACAAAGTCTTCATATTTTACATATCAATTGGTCATAACTAGTAGATGACCCCTATTGATTTTGGTGTCACAAGGTCAAAGGTCAAGGTCACATGGGCCTTGAATGGTAGTATGATTTCTGCTGATTATCTTGGTTACTATTTATCACAAAGTCTTCATATTTCACAAATTGAGTGGTTTTAACTAGTAAATGACCCCTATTGATTTTGGGGTAGCCAGGTCAAATGTCAAGGTCTTAGGGGCGGGCCATAAATGTTAGAATGCTTTCCGCTCATTATCTTGGTTACTATCTATCACAGTCTTCATATGTCACATATTGAATGGTCATAACCCCTATTGATTTTAGGGTCACTAGGTCAAAGGTCACGGGGGCCTTGAATGGTAGTATGATTCGCTTATTATCTTGAAAACTATTGATCTCAAAGTCTTCATATTTCACATACTGATTGGTCATAACTAGTAAGTGACCACTATTGGTATTGGGTCACTAGGTCAAAGGTCAAGGTCACAGGGTCCTTGAATGGTAGTATAGTTTCCGCTCATTATCTTGAAAACTATTTATCACAATGTCTTCATATTTCTAATATTGATTGGTCATATTAGATAACCCTATAGATTTTCGGTCACTATTTCAAAGGTCATGGTCACAGGGGCCGTAAATGTCAGAATGGTTTCCACTCATTATCTTGAAAACTATCACAAAGTCTTCGTTTTCTTTTTTTTTTCTTCTTTTTTTTATACTGTAAACTTCCATGTACCCATTTACGGAAGTTTCTATAACAAAATTACCAATAATGGGTGAGAGTCAAGGGCTAGAAAGGGCATTTCTTGTTATGCTCCCCGAAAAATTTCGGGGGAGCATATAGTCGTCGGGTCGTCCGTCCGTCTGTCCGTCTGTCTGTACCTGGTTAACCTAGAACGGCAAGTTTGATTTTTCTTAAGTTCTACCTGTACCAATGGCTTCATAATTTACACACTTACTAATCCATACAAAGTATATGATCTGGGCAAGTTACATAACTATGGCTTCCATTTGCACCAAGTTATGGCCCTTTTCAGCACTTAGAAAATGAATAATGGTTAACCTAAACCGGCAAGTTGGAAATATCTTATTTTCTATCTGAACTAATGGCTTAATAATTTTCACACTTACTTATCAATACAATGTACATGATATTGCTAAGTAATATAAATGTCCCATCCATTTTCCCAGTAATTTCCCTTTTTATCACTTTGAAAATAGGGCCTTGTATGGTGAACCTATTCTGCCAAGTTGGATTTATCAAAAATTTCACCTTATTACTTTATTTATTTAATGATATCTTTCATATTTGTAGGTGAATACCTTTAATGGTCCTCTAATTTTTTGTGGCGTTAGGCGTCTCTAGGTCAAGGTCAAGGTAACTTGTGTAAAAAAATAGATCTAAACATTTCTGCTCATACAGCCTTTATTTTTAAGTTAATGTCTTTCATGTTTATAATAGTTATACCAAGGGAGGTCCTCTTCCTTTTCCTTTAGTAAGTGGTCATTTGGGTCAAGGTCACCAATGTCAAAAATAGATTTTTTACACTTTTACAGGTGTTAATATAACCTTATTCTATCGACAGATGTCTTGTATATTTTGTAGGAACATAAAATTGAGGTATTCTCATTTGGATGGAGGTAGGGGTCAGTTGGGTCAAGGTCACCAGTGCTAAAAATAGATTTTTACACTTTTGCCCATACAGCCTTTATATATTGACAGATTTATTTCATATTTGGTAGGAAAATAAGTTGCATGATATTCTTCCTTTGGATGGAGTTAGGGGTCAGTTGGGTCAAGGTCACCAGTGCTAAAAATAGATTTTTTACACTTTTGCCCATACAGCCTTTATTTTAAATATTGTTACTGACAAGAATCTGAGCCGGGGGCATTTGTGTTTAACAAACACGTTCTTGTTAAACAGTTGAATTTTCATAAACTAATAGGCTGTCAAGTCAGACCACTTATTTTTCAAAAGTCAAGGTTGCTGGTGGGGGTATTAATCACCTTCAGTGGTAGCCCTAGTTGTAATATAAGTAGCAAAGTCTTTCGAACAGAAAAACATGCTTATTATTTACCGTCTGAATGACCTTTAAATTTATGAAAATTTGCCTTTGAGGTCTTTGTATTGTTTCTTTTCAAAAGATATGTAAATGGATATATCATTCAGCACAAAGTTATGCTAAAGTGAAATTCTAGGGCATTGCCCCCATATTAGGGGTAGGGAGATATTTAGATTTTCCCTTGTTCATCCGTTCGGTGTATCCATCCTTAGATGTGCAATGATATGTTCCAATGCATTGATAACTGGTTTAGTGGGTGCCGAATCACTTCCGATATCAAATATAAGAATTTCGATTAGATTCACAGAAGAAAATGCGAGTTTTAGTCTATACCGCTTTATTACGTGAAAGATCCACAGTCTTCATATTTGGCATGGAGGTGAGTCACGATTAGTAGATGACCCCTATTGACTTTGAGGTCACCAGGTCAAAGATCAAGGTCACAGGGGCCTTGACTTCAAAAAGCTTGTCTGCCCAATAACTTAAGAATCCGTTGACCCACAGTCTTCATACAGTACGCTCACCGCGGGTTTTGCTTTTTCCGCTATACCACCGCGGACGATTTTTTTTTTATCGCGAACAAACGGGGGGGGGGGGGGGGGGGCGGGGGGTTGGTTCGACCGCGATGAGAAGCCTAATTTCCCCGCGATCCCCGGTGTTTAGTTGTTTCCACCGCGGACAAAATTCTGACGACCATTCTTCATTCATCAATAAAATCAGTCACCCGTTTCTCGCGGGGGAACGCCATGGTCAGTTGGTCAGTATAAATTAACCTCCAAAAATAATAGACGTTTTATCATTTTTTAACGTCATCTTTTTACACAATGACTTGAAAATTGACCACAATCGTCTCCTTAAATGTTATTATACGTTAAATTATTTGAACGGAATTTGAAATAAAAATAATTACAGCTGTACCTGTTTTTGTTGTTGTTTTTAATATTCAATTGTTACAATAATGTACTTAAAACTACATGTTGTCTACAAATACTATTATTCCTATGAACAATAATATCTTAAGATAAAAATAAAAAGAAATAGTTTTAACTTGAACATCGGTGGATGGAAGTTCTTAGAAAATAACTGCCATGTGCTTGTTTGCCTTATATACATGTATATACATGCATACTGTTCATAATAAAATAACAAAAAGTATAACGTCAAGTTTAACAAAATTCTGCAAAAAAATCTATAAGAAAATAAAAAAGAACAAACAAACAAACTACTAAAACAAAAATGAAAATAAACTCCAACAGTTGATACAAACTTCAAAACATATACATTACGCTCACACCTGTAATTAGATAAATCAAGAATATCGTTTAATGTATATTTTGGTGAAATAAACGCTTTCTTTTAATGTCCCAAATAAAATATAAGACTTTATGATCAACATGAAAATAAACAGAAACAGTAAAACGCATCTGACAATTGAAAGAGACGTCCTGGAATATTGCCTGAATAAATTGTTGAGGGTTACGTTTTCAAATAAGAAACAAAAGCTGGCATATAAATTGTTGCAGTATCTTTTTCATAAATGTCATATGCCGAATTTTTCATTATTTGACTTCAAGTTTCTCACTACCATGAAATTGCGACGACAATGATTTATCTTGATGTCGAATACATATTATACATTACCCAACACAATAACAAGAAGAAGAACAAGAAATACACTGCATTTGTACATGTACTTTTATTACAACAAAAAAGAAAACAAACAAACAAATTTTACATATGTACGTATACTGATGTTTAAATACAGTAATTAATTTTTAAAATTTAAGGTTTCCACCGCGTTGACCGGTGTTTGACCGCCGCGTTCCTCCGCAATTTACCACTGCGTTCCGCGGGGGAAACGGTTTCAGTCGCCGATTTATGTCCACGGTGGTAAAAATTTTCTGTCCGCGGGGTCACGGGGCATTATCAGAGCAAATTTTCGTCCACCTCATCCGCGGGGTCACGCGGGTTTTGGAAAAGCCGCGCCGAGCGTACTGTATTTGGCATGGATGTTAGTCACGATTAGTATATGACCCCTATTGATTTTAAGGTCACCAGGTCAAAGGTCATGGTCACAGGGGCCTTGACTTCAAAAAGCTTGTCCGCCAAATAACTTAAAAATATGGGATGTCTATGACCAACAGCCTTCATATTTGGCACGGAGGTTAATCATGATTAGTACATGACCCCTATTGATTTTGAGGTCAAAGGTCAAGGTCACAGGGGCCTTGACTTCAAAAAGCTTGTCCACCCAATAACTTAAGAATCCTATGACTCACAGTCTTCATATTTGGCAAGGTTAGTCATGATTAGTAGATGACCCCTATTGATTTTGAGGTCACCAAGTCAAAGGTCGAGGTCACAGGGGCCTTGACTTCAAAAAGCTTGTCCACCCAATAACTTAAGAATCCTTTGACCCACAGTTTACATATTTGGCATGGAGGTTTATCATCCCCTATTGATTTTGAAGTCACTGGGTCAAAGGTCAAGATCACAGGGGCCTTGACTAAAAAAAGCTCAATTGCTTAAGAAGGCTATGGTCAACAGTCTTCATATTATGTATTGAGGTTGTTTATGACTAGTAGATGACTCCTTTTGATTTTTAGGTGACTGTGTCAAAGGTCAAGGTCAGATGGATTTTACTATAATAAGCTTGTCTGCTCAAATGCTTAAGAATGCCTATCTGCAGTGTATTGATTTTGACATTTTCACATTTGAAGCATGTAAAATACATAACTTTGCAATGCACTGGCTTAGTAACCTCAGATTTTGCAGGGAGGTTGTCCTTGGGCTCTAAATGGTCACTGTTGATTCTGACAAACTGGTAGGCAGTGGTCTTCACGCATGACAGTGGCAGTTCTAGTTTTAGTTTGAGAAAGTCAAATTTGTAGGATTACTAGTCACATTATTGTTTGTTTGATTTTAATTGTTTTCTAAATAATTTGAAATAAACGACTTTTTATTTACATGAACACTACTAATAATAACAAGTTAGGGATCAAATAAGTTTTGACAACTAAAGAAATGCAAAAAACAAATGTTTAGGGCCACTAACTTTTACAGAAAATAAGCAGAATTGTCAAATAAAGACAAAAAGACAAAAAAGTAATCACACATGAATCAGATCGAAAAAAATTGAATTGGGATGTCTAAAATCGAAATCCAATTGAATCGAACTTTTGGTGTATTGTTGCAGCCCTATCCATCCGTTCTCATGTTGTGTCGCATGTAACTCTTTAAAGACATTTTCTACAGTTTTATGAAAATTAAATCCTTTCATAGAATTTTCTAAATTTTTTGTATGATAAGTAAAATTTAATGGCGAATTCAAAAATAAAAAGAAAAATATATGTTGACGTGTTGGATTTCTTGTAAAATGGCAGTTTCCATGGTAACCGTATATCTCAAAACTGTCAAAATAGCCAAACTGTGTTATAACAAATAGAAAATGTATAAGATAGCTTAATACACACAACAAGCATTGATTTATGCAAAGATAACCTTATCCAATGATTCTGTATGAAACAAATGATAATCTGAACATATTTCTTTAAAAAATGAGTTTTCCATGTTCCTTAACCGAACAAAAAATGAGAAAAATAAACATGAATTCTGTGAATAATTAAAGATATTGAAAAATTTCTTTCATAGGATTTTCTAATTTTTTTGTATGTTGTGTAAAATTTAATGACGAATTCAAAAATGAAAAGAAAAATATATGTTGGCGTGTTGGATTTTTTGAAAAATGGCAGTTTCCATGGTAACCGTATATCTAAAAATTGTCAAAATAGCCAAATTGTGTTAAAAAATGTATAAGACAGCTTATTACACAAACAATAAACATAATTTTATACAAAGCTTGCTTTATTTTAGTGTTCTGAATAACACAAACGATAATTGGAACATATTTCTTTTTAAAAAAATGAGTTTTTCATGCTTTTTAACTAAACAGAAAATGAGAAAAATAAACATGAATTCTGTAAAAAATTAAAGCTATTAAGAAATTTCTTTCATAGAATTTTCTACATTATTGATATATCAAGTAACATTAAATGGTAGATTCAAAAATAAAAATATATGTTGACGTGTTAGTTTTTTCTAAACGAGCAGTTTCCATGGTTACCGCATATGCCAACGGTCAAAATTACCAAGCTTTCTTAAGAAATATCAGTGATATACTAAAAGTATAATATAGTATGTCGAATATACAAAAAAAGCATATTGTAATAAAAATTTCTTTTTTATGCCCCCGCCATATA
This sequence comes from Ruditapes philippinarum, assembly GCF_026571515.1. Lineage (NCBI taxonomy): Eukaryota > Metazoa > Mollusca > Bivalvia > Venerida > Veneridae > Ruditapes > Ruditapes philippinarum. The sequence goes on from NW_026858083.1 coordinate 73,025, forward strand.
ATGGCAGGGGCATATAGTGTTACCCTGTTCCGTCATTCCGTCATTCCGTCATTCCGTCCTTCCGTCATCATCAGTTTCCGTTCATTATCTTAATAACCCTTGCACATATTGAACTCAAATTTGACATATGGATATGTCATGAGAAAATACAGGTCAAGTTCGAAATTGGTCATGGTTCGATGATTTTTGGCAGAGTTATGCCCCTTTTACATTGAAAATAATATGAAATTTTCAGTTTCCGTTCATTATCTCCCAAACAGTTCAAAACATTCAATTCAAAATTGACATATGAAAATGTCATGAGAAAATACAGGTCAAGTTCGAAATTGGTCATGGTTTGATGATTTTTGGCAGAGTTATGCCCCTTTTACTTTGAAAATAATATGAAATTTTCAGTTTCCGTTCATTATCTCCCCAACGGTACAACACATTCAACTCAAACTTGACATATTGATATGTCATGAGAAAATACAGGTCAAGTTCAAAATTTGGTCATGGTTCGATGATTTTTGGCAGAGTTATGCCCCTTTTACTTTGAAAATAATATGAAATTTTCAGTTTCCATTCATTAACTCTCCCAATGGTACAACACATTCAACTCAAACTTGACATATGGATATGTCAAAGGAATGCGCAGGTCAAGTTCAAATTTGGTCATGGTTCAATGATTTTTGGCAGAGTTATGCCCCTTTCACTTTGAAAATAATATGAAATTTTCAGTTTCCGTTCATTATCTCCCCAATCGTACAACACATTTAGCTCAAACTTGACATATCGATACGTCAAAGGAATGCGCAGGCCAAGTTCAAATTTGGTCATGGTTCGATGATTTTTGGCAGAGTTATGCCCCTTTTACTTTGAAAATAATATGAAATTTTCAGTTTCTGTTTATTATCTCCCCAACAGTATTAAACATTCAACTCAAATTTGACACATTGATACGTCAAAGGAATGCGCAGGTCAATTTCAAATTTGGTCATGGTTCGATGAGTTTTGGCAGAGTTATGCCCCTTTCACTTTAAAAATAATATGAAATTTTCAGTTACCGTTTATTATCTCCCCAACAATATTACACATTCAACTCAAATTTGACATATGGATATGTTTTTGGAATGCGCAGACCAAGTTCGAATCTGGTCATGGTTCAATGATTTTTGGCAGAGTAATGCCCCTTTGACTTTGAAAATGATATGAAATTTACAGTTTCTGTTCATTATCAACCCAACAGTGTTACATATTTAACTCAAAATTGACATATGGATATGTCAAAGGAATGCGCAGGTCAAGTTGGAATTTGGTCATGGTTCGATGATTTTTTGGCAGAGTTATGTCCCTTTCACTTTGAAAATAATATAGATACATCTTAGGAATAAGCAGTTTAAGTTTGAATTTGGTCGTGGTTCAATGATTTTAGACAAACTTATCTTTCCTGAATGTTGGAAAAATTTTGAACTTTCAGTTTCAGCACTCGTACTTTTGTGGAAATGTATGCAATATGCTATTTTTAAAAGGTTAAGACTGAATAATTTCAGTGCCTTGAACATTGTATAAAAATGGTTAAGACTGAATAATTTCAGTGCCTTGAACATTGTATAAAAATGGTTTGTGTTAACATTGAAAAGTTTTAAGGGCTTTGAACTTAGAATGAAAAAAATAATTTGTGCAAACAAATTCGGAACTAAATATTATAACATTTGAAATTTTGGCTGCATGCGGGGGCATCCGTGGCATGATGACACATTTCTAGTCTTTTGATGCTATATTAAGTAAATGATACTGAATATGTTTTTAAAACATATTTAGGTCCATATTATTTTTTCACTCGACTTATATACCCGAACAGTAAGCAAGTATTCAGAAATTTTCAAAGAAAATAATGAATTCGGAACATTTCTTAGATATTCATTTTGATTTTTATTCAACACTTTTAAAATATATCACTTTAAACTTCTTTGCCTAGTTGTCTGCCAGTAATCAAGTGGCGACGCACTTTCGTCACTATACCACAAGTGGGTGGGGTAACGCGCGCAGAATTATCATCAATGCTGTCGTACTAATTCTAGGAGAAATCCTTTATCTGAATGTTGTCTAAACGACCTCTTATTCTTTTGAACTGATCTCCTCCTGAACATTTGGAAATATCTATTCTGTATTATTTACTCATTATTTGCTTATAGCCGAAATTTAAACACTTATCCGAATACTATTCAACTTGACCTTTTTGAAGAGTAATTATCCATGATTATCTTTCTTGGAAGCGCATAACGATGCGCACAGAAAACTACCGAAAACGTCTTTAAATGCTGTAGTCAACAGACATAACAGGAATGTTGATCAGCATGTGAAGTAATGTTTAACGTGTGGATTTATCTAGTTATTGCCCTTGACTTAGTAAAAATTTGTCATTTTCGATTTGTGTTGTTTCTGTCACTATTAGTATTACTATTTCTATGCTATGCACTTATTTAATGTAAATACATGTTGGCATCAATAGGTTTAGTGTTACCATTTATGTTCTTCAGTATTCAACATAAAAAAAATAAAATCGTCTCAATTTCATATGTGAATTTGATAGAGGGGTGAAAAGTGGGCCAAGAAGGAATACAATTCCTCACTACGATGTGGAAATGTCATCAATATATCTACACCATATGAGTGGTTCTAATTGTTGAGTGGCAAGAAATCCCTCTTCTAAGTACGCCATGGATAAAATAGTATAACTCTGGGCACCAAAGTCAATATGTGCTTCTTCCCACTGTATTTGTAAAAGTGAGCTGTGGTGTTAGGTTGATTCTTAATGATTTTGGGATGAATTTTGTACTTGTGCACTTTTCTTAGTATAAAATATTATGTTGTGTTTGGGTCTTTTGAATATGAAGTTTCTTTAAGACTTTAAATCTTGAAAATATTGATTTTTGTGTCGCCTCTACGGAGTAGTGGCGAAATATAGGGATCACTTCTCTGTCGTCTGTCTGTCCATCTGTCTGTCTGTCGGTCTGTCCATCGGTCCGTCACAAAACTTGTCCGGACTACTATAATTGTGCATATTGTCAGCAATTTCCAGTTCAATGATTTTTGTAAGAGTTATGGCCCTTTAATAATTTTATTTTTAAAGTTTGTCCAGACTACTTCTCTTATACCACAAATGCAATTTCAATGAAACTTTACAGGATTGATCTGTAGCTCAAGTCCTTGCGCATATTGCACGGGTTTTCCGGTTGAATGATTTTTGGCCGAGTTATGGCCCTTTGGTAAAAAGGTGTTTTTTTTTCTGTGTGTTGCCAGATACACAAAAGCTTGTCCGGACTACTCCTCATAAACTACTGGTGCAATTTTATCCAAACTTTACAGGAATGACCAGTACCAAGTCTAGTTGTGCACTGTCCATCTGTCTGTCCATCTGTCACAAAACTTGTCCCAATATGAAATTGGCCATTATGAGGCGACACATGTGATCACTGATCGCTCTTGTTTGTTTGATAGTGGGTCCCTTGCAGAGCTGATTGAAAAGACATCTGGATCCAAGAAGAGGTCATCAAAGGAACTTAATCTGTCAGAAATAGCCAACTCTTGTGGTTAGTCTTCTATTATATTTATCTGCTAACATTGATTATGTAGACACTGAATTATTAGAGAATGTTTGACATGGCAAGATTTCAATTGCCAGCAGCATCTGTAATGGGGTGGCATATAGGTATTCACTTCTTTGTGTGCATGTGTGTGCGTCTTTTACATAGATTATATAGTGAACTTAAAAATATTCCACTTAAAAATAACTTTGATTTTCAAACTTGCTCAAAAGTTTAAAAATCTACTTTTAGCACTGGTGTCACCTTGACCCAGAAACCCTAACTCAATCCAAAGAGAGAAGACCATGAACCAAATATAAAAAAAAATCAGTCAAAAAAATAACAGCTGCATGGGCAAAAGTGTAAAATCCTTTTATTAGCACTGGTGACCTTGACCCACTGACCCCTACCTCGATCAAAAGGGAGAATACTATGCAAGTTATCTTCCTGCCAAATATGAAATACATCTGTCAATAAGTCAAGACTGTATGGGCAAAAGTGTAAAAAATATTTTTAGCACTGTGACCTTTACTCAACTGACCCCTAACTATATTCAAAGGTTTTATGTTCCTACCAAATATAAAAGACATCTGTCAATAGAATATGGTTACACCTGTCCATATTAAAAATGAAATACATTTGTAAAGAATATAATTGGTATGCCATTGTCTGTGTGTATATCGATGTCTGTTGAACTTACAAAATTTTCAGTTTTTCCATTTTTTTTAGCTCAACTTTTTTTTTTTTGAAAAAAAAAGTAGAGGTATTGCTATAGTCGCGGCGGCGTTGCCGTTCCAGTCCGCAAACTTGTACCTAGATCATAACTTCTTTATTTCTTGGTGTATTGTCTTCATACTTGGCCACAACAACCCTTGGGACAAGACCTTTCAGTAGACCACACTAACCTTGACCTTCATCCATAAATGACCTTGACCTTCAAGGTTAAAAGTCCAAATTTTGCTTGTTCATGCTGTTATTGGCTGTAACTTTGTTATTTTTGAATGGATTGTCTTCAAACTTGAACATAATAATCTTCAAGAATATCCCTTAAAAATAACCAGACAGACCTTGACCTTCACTTATAAATGACCTTAACTTTAAAGGTCAAATTATTGAAATTTTCATTTTTTTTGGCTATTATTGGCTGTAACTTTGTTAATTTTGAATGGATTGTCTTCAAATTTGAACATAATAATCTTCAAGGATAACCCTGAAGGTCAAATTATTGAAATTTTCATTGTTTTGGCTGTAACTGACTGTAACTTTGCTATTATTGAAGGGATCAACTTCATATTATAACAGAACATTCTTAAGGACCAGACCTTGTTGTTTATCAAACCCAAATTAAATTGGGCTCTTTATATACAGTAAAATTCCTAATAAACGCCCCTCCCCTAATAAAGGCCCTCCCAGGCCTTTTGATAAGGAAAACAATCTACTTATCAGTGCTGAACTCATAATTAAAGCCATAATTTTATTCAAATCATTCAGAATCCATAGAATTTTATAATAAACACAAATATGTATAATATAAACTTTAAAACCTTAATACTTTTTAATGTTATTACCAACACTTGCTAACACTAAATGTATTTACAGTGATTTTTGGATTTAGGAAAAACTGTATTGTAATAATAGCCCCCCTTTTGGAAAATGTTAGCCCCCGGGGGCTTTTAATAAGAATTTTACGGTATATATATAGATATCTAGCATCATCATCATCATCATCAAGAACAACAACGTGTATCTATTTATAGAATTGCGTGCATCTTTTTTTAGAAATGCTTGTTTCTATTTTTATAATTGCGTGTTTCTATTTATAGCATTGCTTGATTCTATTTTTAGAATTGCGTGTTTCTATTTTTAGAATTGCGTGTGTCTATTTTGAGAATTGCGTGTTAATATTTATAGAATTGCGTGTTACTATTTTTAGAATTGCTTGTTACTATTTATAGAATTGCGTGTTACTATTTTAAGAATTGCTTGTTACTATTTATATATTGCGTGTTTCTATTTTTAGAATTGCTTGTTTTTATTTTTAGAATTGCGTGTTACTATTTATAGAATTGCAGGTTTCTATTTATAGAATTGCGTGTTTCTATTTTTAGAATTGTGTGTTTTTTTTTTAGAATTGCTTGTTTCTATTTTTAGAATTGCTTGTTTCTATTTTTAGAACTGCTTGTTTCTATTTATAGAATTGCGTGTTTCTATTTTGTGTGTTTCTATTTATAGAATTGCGTGTTACTATTTTTAGAATTGCGTGTTTCTTTTTCGAGAATTGCTTGTTTCTATATTTAGAATTGTGTGTTTCTATTTATAGAATTGTGTGTTTCTATTTTCAATATTGCATGTTTCTATTTTTAGAATTGCCTGTTTCTATTTATAGAATTGCGTGTTTCTATTTTCAGAATTGTGTATTCTACTTTTAGAATTGCATGTTTCTATTTTTAGAATTGTGTGTTACTATTTATAGAATTGCGTGTTACTATTTATAGAATTGCTTGTTTCTATTTATAGAATTGCGTGTTTCTATTTTTAGAATTGCATATTTCTTTTTATAGAATTGCATGTTTCTATTTTTAGAATTGTGTGTTTCTATTTTTAGAATTGCGTGTTTCTATTTTTAGAATTGCGTGTTACAATTTTTAGAATTGCATGTTACTATTTTTAGAATTGTGTGTTTCCATTTATAGAATTAAGTGTTTCTATTTTTAGAATTGCGTGTTTCTATTTTTAGAACTGCGTCTTTCTATTTATAGAATTGCGTGTTTCTATTTTCAGAATTGGGTGTTTCTATTTTTAGAATTACATGTTTCTATTCATAGAATTGCGTGTTATTATTTTTAGAATTGCGTGTTGTTTTTTTTAAGTCCCCGCCATGTAATGGCCGGGGCATATAGTGTTACCCTGTTCCGTCATTCCGTCCTTCCGTCATTCTGTCATCATCAGTTTCGTTCATTATCTTAAGAACGGTTGCACACATTCAACTCAAATTTGACATATGGATATATCATGAGAAAATACAGGTCAAGTTCGAATTTGGTCATGGTTCGATGATTTTTGGCAGAGTTATGCCCCTTTTACTTTGAAAATAATATGAAATTTCAGTTTCGGTTCATTATCTCCCCAACGGTACACCACATTCAACTCAAACTTGACATATGGATATGTCATGAGAAAATACAGGTCAAGTTCGAATTTGGTCATGGTTCGATTATTTTTGGCAGAGTTATGCCCCTTTTACTTTGAAAATAATATGAAATTTTCAGTTTCCGTTCATTATCTCCCCAACGGTACAACACATTCAACTCAAACTTGACATATAGATCTGTTATATGAAAATACAGGTCAAGTTTGAATTTGGTCATGGTTTGATGATTTTTGGCAGAGTTATGCCCCTTTTACTTTGAAAACAATATGAAATTTTCAGTTTCTGTTCATTATCTCCCCAAAGGTACAACACATTCAACTCAAACTTGACATATTGATGCCTCAAAGGAATGCGCAGGTCAAGTTCAAATTTGGTCATGGTTTGATGATTTTTGGCAGAGTTATGCCCCTTTCACTTTGAAAGTAATATGAAATTTTCAGTTTCCATTTATTATCTCCCCAATGGTACAACACATTTAACTCAAATTTGACATATGGATATGTTTTTGGAATGCCCAGGCCAAGTTCGAATTTGATCATGGTTCAATGATTTTTGGCAGAATAATGCCCCTTTCACTTTGAAAATAATATGAAATTTACAGTTTCTGTTCATTATCTACCCAACAGTGTTACATATTCAAATTAAATTTGACATATGGATATGTCAAAGGAATGGGCAGGTCAAGTTGGAATTTGGTCATGGTTTGATGATTTTTTGGCAGAGTTATGTCCCTTTCACTTTGAAAATAATATAGATACATCTTAGGAATAAGCAGTAAGATTGAATTTGGTCGTGGTTCAATGATTTTAGACAAACTTATCTTTCCTGAATGTTGGAAAAATTTTGAACTTTCAGTTTCAGCACTCATACTTTTATCCATAATTTTGGCTACAAATATGCAATATGCTATTTTTAACGTTAAGACTGAATAATTTCAGTGCCTTGAACATTGCATGAAAATGGTTTGTGTTAACATTGAAAAGTTTTAAGGGCTTTGTACTTAAAATGAAAAAAAAAATTAATGCACCATCTGAAATTTTGGCTGCATGCGGGGGCATCCGTGGCATGATGACACATTTCTAGTTTAGAATTGTGTGTTTCTATTTTTAGAATTGCGTCTTACTATTTATAGAATTGCGTGTTACTATTTTTAGAATTGCGTGTTTCTAATTTTAGAATTGCGTGTTTCTATTTTAAGAATTGTGTTTTACCTTTTTTAGAATTGGGTGTTTCTATTTTTACAATTGCGTGTTTCTATTTATAAAATTGCGTGTTTCTATTCATAAAATCGTGTGTCACTTTTATAGAATTGCGTGTTTCTATTTATTGAATTGCGTGTTTCTATTTATAGAATTGCGTGTTTCTGTTTATTGAATTGCATGTTTCTATTTATAGAATTGCGTGTTTCTATTCATATAATATATATATATATATATATATAAGTGAGTATTTTTATATACAGTCAACATTGTATTAAGAGACCACTCAAGGGACTGCCAAAAAGTGGTCTCTTAATAAAGTGGTCTGTCAATAGAATTCTGGAAAATTCGAGACTTTTTATTACAAGTCATAGATATAATAACATCTTTTTTATAAAAACAAAAACTATACAATATTATGTATGTATTACCGTTTTATAATTACATTTATGCCCTTTTTTAAAAAAAAAGTCATCAATATTGTTTGTTTTTGATTTTTAGTAGAAAGTGTACAAATGTGATTTACGCTCATAATACTGTAAACAGGTCATTTTGACCATGATACAAAGCATATTGTCTTATATTTTTAATATGTTCATACACATCTCCTGCTGAACATACTTTAGAATCATCAGCCAGAGCTCCAGATAATTATTTATGCAATGAGTTTTAATAAACTTCTTGATTTTTTCAACAATTAGTTTTCACACTACCCCGATTTCAAATTCAATAAGATTTTTAGAGATCTAGGATTTTTTTTGCCTTTTTTTTGTCGAAGGGTCATATTTAATGGGATACTACATGTATTTTGTAAAGCATCAGATGAGCACCTACACCATCAGCAATGAAAGGCTCAGCTCTGTAATGTTTAGTCTACTAGGTTTCACGATTTTATTTCGACTACAATCGATGACATTTGCTATTTACTCAGACTCAATTCCATGCACGATTTCCTCATACAATTTATCCGGTCTTATTAGTTGTCTGTCTTTTTTTCGCTTGATCCGACATCATTTTCGATAAGGGAGGTCACTCTCAGCACATGACAAAACTATGCAAACTCGGTGTTGTGATACGTTATTGCTCTGACAAAATATGTCACAATAAATATTACGATCGGAAAATCCGATTTTGAAACGATTGCAATTGTTATTCATTTCGTTTTTAAACGACAATTATTTGTGACCAATGACCATGAAAATTATTTGTTTGTTTGCTTGTACACATCTAACCTACTCGCTAATTACACAGGTGAGAATGCCCGCAGGGACGATTGTTTGTCACGGCCGTTTAATAGATACTTTAACAATTAATTTTGTACATTTGGGCCGACATTCAGTGGCCGCTGGCCGCGATATAAAATAGTCGTTTAATGGAATTAAATTAAATAGTAAAAATCATCGGGAGGGATTTTATGCGACCGCTTAATAAAAAAGTCGCTTAATAAAGGTGGCCGCAAGTACGATGCCGACTGTATAAAAAATAGATAAACAAAACTAATGTGACAAGACAGACGGATTAAATTTATAAAAAGGAAATGTTAAGATTTGTTCAAACCTTTCTTTGTTTGCTTTTAGAAAAAGTAAAAAGTCGAGCGTTGCCCCCGCCCGGCAGTGGCTCTTGTTTAAGTTTAAATTGATAGGGCTTGCACTTATACTTGGATAGTTTGCTGGTATTGAAATTTTTTTCTTTGATGTTGACTGAATTTCTTTTTATTTTTAGCTCACCTGAGCTAGCTAAGGAAGAGATTTTAGGATAGTTTAATGTCCATTGTCCATCCACATTTGTTTGTTAACACTCTAGCCGTCACATTTTTGACTCAATTGTCATCAAACTTGCTTGTCTAGGTAATTGCTCGGATGAATTTGAACATGGGTCATCTCAGATGAAAATCTAGGTCACAGGAGCTAAAAAATAGAAAAATCTTGTTAACACTCTAGTGGCTACTGTTCCAAATATCCTGGAAATTGGTCTGAAAGTTCGTTTTGATGATTTCTAGGTCAAATTTGAATATGGGTCACCTGGGGTCAAAAACTAGGTCACACTGCCCAAATATGGAAAAACTGGGTTAACACTCTAGTGGTCACATTTTTGACTCCCCTGTCATGAAACTTGGTCAGGATGCTTGTCTAGGTAATTGCTTGGATGTGTTTGACGGGTCAGGTGAGCGATATAGGGCCATCTTGGCCCTCTTGTTTACTGAAATATTCCTGGTCGATTTGATACCCTCCTTTCTTTGCAGCCTTTTTTAGCTCACCTGTCACAAAGTGACTAGGTGAGTTTTGTGATCACAATTCGGCCAGTGTCCGTCCGTCTGTACACTTACTTTAAAGGACATCTCCCTATAAACCGCAAAGCCAATTTCATCCAAACTTCACAGGATTGTTCCTTTGGTGGTCACATTTAAAAAGTGTTCAAAGAAATTAATTCCATGCAGAACTCTGGTTGCTATGGCAACTGAATGAACAAGCTTAAATAATAGTCTTTTTAAAAACTCAAAGAGCTAGAGCTAAGATATTTGGCATGGAACATATTCTAGTGAGTGTCTACCAATTTTGTTATCCCCCGCCGAAAAGGCAGCGGGGGATATAGAAATAGTCTCCGTCCGTCCGTGCGACCTTCAGTCCGTCCGTCCGACATCTTTGTCCGGAGCATGTCTCTAAAAATATTTGAGTTATCAACTTGAATCTTCATAGGTGGATAGACCTCATTGAGGAGGAGTGCAGTGCACAAGAATGATAACTCTACCCTGCATAATTTTTGAGTTATTGTCCTTTGTTTTTTTTCAAAATTGATTTTTTGTCCAGAGCATAACTCAAAAAGCCTTTGAGATATCAAAATGAAACTTCATAGGTGCATAGATCTCACTCAGGAAATGTGCAGTGCACAAGAATGATAACTCTACCTTTCATAATTTTTGAGTTATTGCCCTTTGTTATTTTTCATACCTAATTTTTCACCTGAGTGGAGCATAACTCAAAAGTGTTTGAGATGTCAACATGAAATGTCATAGGTGGATAGATTTTATTGAGGAGGAATGCTGTGCACAAGAATGATAACTCTGCCCTGTACAATTTTTGAGTTATTGCCCTTTGTTCTTTTTCATACTATTTTGTCTGGAGCTTATCTCAAAAAGTATTTGAGGTATCAACTTGAAAACTTCATAGGTGGATGGATCTCATTGAGGAGAGTGCATTGCACAAGAACGTTAACTCTACCCTGCATTATTTTTGAGTTATTGCCCTTTGTTATTTTTCAAAATTAATTTTTGTCCAGAGCATAACTCAAAAAGCCTTTGAGATATCAAAATGAAACTTCATAGGTGCATAGATCTCACTCAGGAGGTGTGCAGTGCACATGAGAATGATAACTCTACCTTTCATAATTTTTGAGTTATTGCCCCTTTGTTATTTTTCATACCTAATTTTTCACCCGTGTGGTGCATAACTTCAAAAGTGTTTGAGATGTCAACATGAAATGTCATAGTTGGATAGATCTTATTGAGGAGGAAATGCTGTTGCACAAGAATGATAACTCTGCCCTGTACAATTTTTGAGTTATTGCCCTTTGTTCTTTTTCATACTATTTTGTCTGGAGCTTATCTCAAAAAGTATTTGAGGTATCAACTTGAAACTTCATAGGTGGATGAATCTCATTGAGGAAGAGTGCAGTGCACAAGAACGTTAACTCTACCCTGCATAATTGTTTAGTTATTGCCCTTTTTTTATTTTTCAAAATTAATTTTTGTCCAGAGCATAACTCAAAAGGCCTTTGAGATATCATTATGAAACTTCATAGGTGCATAGATCTCACTCAGGAGGTGTGCAGTGCATGAGAATGATAACTCTACCTTTTATAATTTTTGAGTTATTGCCCTTTGTTATTTTCATACTTAATTTTTCAATTCAATTTTCTCAAAAAATATTTGAGGTATCAACTTGAAACTTCATAGATGGATAGATTTTACTGAGGAGGGATGCGGCACACAAGAATGATAACCTACCCTGCATTATTTTTCAGTTATTGCCCTTTGTTATTTTCAGCCATCAGTATTCACATAGGTTTCAAATCTGTAATCACTATAGCCATCAGTTTTCATTACCAAAAGACCTCTTAAAATGGAATTATTCTGCTCTACTACATATACATTCTTCCAATGAGCAAACACATTCGGCGGGGGATGGCCATGTTGACATGGCTCTTGTTCAAATAAAAGCCCTGGTGTCAAAATTGGCCCCTCCAGGGGAGAGAAGATATTGATTTTCCTTATATGTATAAAAAGAAAAACTTAAAAAATCTTCTTTGAAAAAACACAAATAGCTATAGCTTAAATATTAAGCATGAAACATCTTCTAGTGCGTGTCTACCAAGTTTGTTCAAATAAAAGCCCTGTGGTCAAAATTGGCCCCGCCCCAGGGGGTTGGTTGTTGATTTTCCTTATTATGTATATAGTGAAAACTTAAAATATCTTCATTTAAAAAAATCCAAAGAGCTAAGGCTTAGATATTTAGCATGAAACATTTTCTAGTGAGTGTCTACCAAAATTTTTCAAATAAAAACCCTAGGGTCTAAATTGGCCCCACCCTGTGGAGTCATTGATTTTCCTTTTATGTGCACATCTTTTAATTTGTTGTTTTCCCTTAGCAAAAGCAACCAGTATTGTTATTTCACATGCACTATTTCAGATACAAATATGAACTTTGTGATATCACTTTCACAAGTGTTAGATTTTATATCTGCTTTTGTTTATAGTTTACAACATTTCTTGTTCCTTGTCTTGGAGAGTTTCTATATTCAGGTGAGCGATTTCAGGGCCATCATGGCCCTCTTGTTTTAATTTCCTTCCAAGTTTTAGCATTTCTTTGTCAAGTGATGGGTCAAACAGTACAAACAATTATTTTGACTTAGTTATCATCCAACTGATGTAAGCTTAAACTTTCAGGTCTATCTTCTACTAAAAATATGATATAATACATGATAATAGTCAACCTCGGTTGGCTCAAACTACCTCGGTTGGCTCCGAGTTTGAGCACGAAGTTTGACTGTATTTTATAACCAATCTAGGAATGGCAGAATAAATAAATATTTGCAAAACACAACCATCAATGCACTTTTATAAAAAAAACTTGTATCATGACTTTGGAATATAAGTGTTACCTTGACATTTTAGGTAGCGACCCAATTCATGCTCGTGACAAGTCATTATGTCAAACACATTTATGCACAATAATTTTTAAATCCATCCAGGAAAGAAAATATTGTTGACCAGACACAAATATTTCCATTGAAGTCAGAGTGTGACATTTACAATAACAGCTGTTTGCTTTCATGATAAGAACCATTGACTTCCATGGCAACCGAGGACTTTATAGCAGCCATCAACTTTTCATAGCAAAATGTAAATTTCCATAGCAACCAGTGACTTCCATAGCAAATATTAACTTTCTATTGCAATCTACCATGAATCTACCATTGAATTTCATAGCAGGCACTGACTCCCAAGGAAACCATTTATTTTGTATAGCAACCAGTGACTTTTTAGTAACTATTGTTTTCCGTTAGCAATAGCAACCAGTAACGTTTTTTACACATGCACTTTTTCAGATACAAATATGAACTTTGTGATATCAGTTTAAGATTTAGATTGTTTGTCTGCTTTGGCTTATAGTTCACAATATTACTTGTTCCTTATTAGGAGAAACTATATTCAGGTTAGCTATATAAGGTCCATCATGGCCCTCTTGTACATGTGAACATGTGCACTTTTCCATAAGATTCAATAGCTCCAGTTTATTTAAAGGTCATGACCTCTAGCAAGAGTGAATGATCTTATTATATCATTATGACTCACAATAAGTATATAATGATGAATTATTACAAATATGAACTTTTTGGTATAAGTTTAAGATTTAGATTATATATATCTGCTTTCATTCATACTTTACAATACTACTTGTTCCTTGTCATGAACAGTATTTATTAGGGGTGTCACGTTCTAACGGGTACAGTCGGTTTTTAGCTAAATACTGGTTAGAAAATTCAATAACCGGTCATCAAGGTTAGTATTTCACAAGAGGTGAACAAGTTTTAAATTGATTCTAAATTTTACCTTAGTTTCTTAAAGCAACATATATTTTAATTGTTCTCAACAATGTATTTTTTCTTTTTATTATTATTATTTTGTCTTGTTTATTTTCTTCTTTTCTAGACATACTTGGAAATAATTCAAGTAAGCATATAAGGTTACAACCAAATAACAGTTCTAATCATAGTCCAGAGAGTTTTCATCTTGATGCAAGACTTGAACCTACCTGTAAGTAATTTCTGACATTGATTTTTAGCTCAGGAAGCGCTGACTCTTATGTGATCAGAGCATATGTGCTCTAATGATGTTTGTTATGCTTAGTCATTCACATATTCTGTATTTCACAGGAATATTTATTCAGGAGCCGACTGTAAAATTGATTAAAATGCTTGCAGTGTGATACTGAAGATACATCTCATTGTGTAGATATGCAGTGCAAAAGAACCTTAACTCTGTCTTGTCTATTTTTGGAGTTATTGTCCTTTTTGGCTTGACTATACAAATATATGGAGAGCTGTCCTACTCGCCCCGGAGTGGGCATTTGCATACAGATTTCAGATTAAAGTTTTGGTGCAGTAAAATATTTTTCACTATAATTTTTTCATTTCTTAAGGTATCAACTTCAAACTTCAAATATATGTTTCTTATCATCAACCACATTTTTGTGACAAGGTTCATAACTCTATCACCAATATTTTCAGATTTATCTCCCCTTGAACTTAGAATTTTTCTTAAAATATATTATTTTTTACTTTTACTTCTTTATTTCCTAAGGGATCAACTTAATATATATGTTCATATATATGTACCTTATCATGAACCACATCTTATATGTTAAGGTTCATAACTCTAGCACCAATATTGCAAGAATTATCTCCCCATTAACTTAGATTTTTTTATTTGAAAAATATTATTTTTAACCATAACTTCTTTAGTTTTAAAGGTATATACCTCAAACTTGAAATACATATTCCTTATCATCAATCAGATCTTATTTGACAAGGTTCATAACTCTTGAAGCATTATTTCTAGATTTATCTCCCTTTGAACTTAGATTTTTCTTTAAGAAATATTATAACTTCTTTACTTTTTAAGGTATCTTCCTCAAACTTCAAATATATATTTCTTATCACACATGTTGTGTGACAAGGTCCATAACTCTAGTTTGACTATTATCAGAATTATTCCGACTTGAACTTGGAATTTATGTTAATAACTATAACTGCTTGTCATAAGAAGAAATATATTTATATTATAATTGATTTTTCTTTCATAGTTTTGTCTCCCTTACTGCATGCAGTATTTAATTTGTTGAGCTTCGTTGTCTCCTGTGACAGCTCTTGTTCAATTTTACACTGTGAACTTTGCCCGGAACATAACTGTGAAACTACAAGAAGTATCAACAAGAAACTAAATTTGAAGAAAGATCTCATGGAGTAGAGGTGAAGTGCAAAGAACAATAACTCTACCTTGCCTAATTTTGGAATTATTACACTTTGAACTTTCTTCAGGACATAACTCTGAAACTAAAAGATGTATACATGTACTTTTCTGTGTCCAAAACCTATTCGGGGAGCATCACCCGGTTCAGCCTGCTCTTATTTCCAGGATGCAGGCTTTCCACCGTCTCTGAAATTCCTAAAAAATCATTTTTTTTTCAGTTTGGCTAAAATCCCCCAAAAAAATGAAAAATTCTAAGAGGATTCATAAAAATGCCCTATTTTTATATGCCCGTTTGAAAAACGGGTCTTATTAAAGCTTCCCCTTGTGGGCGGCGTCCAATTTTGTCCACAGCATATCTCCTACACACGTGCAGAAATTTTAATGAAACTTCATAAAAATGTGTAACACTGAGAAGCTGTGTCCCATACATGAATCAGGTCTCTAGGTCAAAGGTCAAGGTCACACTTATAGATCATTGAAAAATCTTGTCTGCAACAAAACTTCTAGATGCATAGAGGAATTTCAATATAACTTGGGACAAACATTCACTATTGTAAGGCGGAGTATCGCGTAATATATGCAAGGTCAAGGTCACTAAAGATGATAAAAAATACAAAATTTGTTCAGAGGATACCTCTAAATGTTCACCACTATGAGAAGCAGTGCACATGCATGAATCAGGTCTCCGGGTTAAAGGCTAAGGTCACACTTAGAGGTCATTAAAAAATGCTTGTTCAGGGAATTTTAATGTAATTTTGCACAAATGTTTACCATTGTGAGTCTTATTGCGCACATAAATCAGGTCCCTGTTAGAAAAATCAAGGTCACATAGCAGGCTTTGGGCCATTACTTTGCAAAAGGAATGCATTTCATTACCATTACTTTAGGGTTTAGTGCAGTACCAGTACCATTACTTGATTTTGGGCAAGTAATGCAGGACAATACCATTACTTGGACCAAGTAATGCAGTATCATTACCGTCAAACAAAAGCAAGTGTTAAATAGTAATTTTATCTTGCATAAAGGGTTATGGTTGGTAGCAGGGCTTTTCATGAAGGTGTATAAAATATTATCATTTAATCCCCATTTTACACTGAACAATGTACATGCCTGCAAGTACAATAAATGCTTCAATTGATACCAATGTTATAAAAACAGTGCAGACATATAAGTGAAAGGGGACATTGAATTTTCATGATTTTATATTTCATTTGACTAAGGCCATCAAATTTTTATCTTGTGTTCTTTGGGTCATCCATACCATATATGATGTAGTAGGTTTGGTGAAGTAATGCATAGTAATGCACCTTCATTACCTGAATATTGCATCCCATTTCCATTACAAGTAATGCAAATTGACATGCAGTATCATTACATTGCATTACTCTTAAGAAAAGTAATGCATTCCTACTGCATAACCATCACCAGTATCATAACCCCAAGCCTGTCACATAGAGGTCAAAGTTTGTGTACGGGCACCATAGTCATCATTTATTGGCGTCCGCGCCGAAGCTTTATGGAATAAAATCAGATTTTGTGAAAGGGCGACAGCAACTTCTCGAGCCTTATAGTCGGTCATAATAAAAGCCGATCATTCCGATCGGTATGAGGGTGCTTGATTAAAAAAAATGTCTCGATATGTACAATGAATAGCGAACTGGAGAATTTCCCAATGCATGAAATAACCTTTTCCGTCTCTTCGTTTTTTTTTTTATTTATCATTTTGTAGTACACAGTGGGTTATTATGGTATGTTAAAATAGAATGATGAGTTGATGACCTAAACATTCTGAAAATCTATTTATAGAGGGATGTACTGCTATCGGTAATTCCCAGTCTCTCCCGGTCTATTTTGACCAGGATTTACTAGTGACCGGCGAATAGTATCACACGTTTATTGTCCGGTCTCTCCCGGATTTGGAGTAGATGTTTGATATTGTTACAGAACAGAACAGATATTTTACAGATAAATGAGCTTTTTTCCCAAAATGAATGTTTGTCACTTAGTTTGGTTACAATAATTAATAAACATAGATCAACTCTTAAATTTATTGATTATTATTATGCATATAAGGCCTTATATTACTAATAAACTCATTGTCATTGTCATTGTCATAAACATACAATTCGAAAAAAAACCAACAACACAACAATAGCATGTTTCATTTTATCTATATGAGATAAAAACAATAAATATGTACAATAATTGAGAAAAAGGTACATTTTTATCGTATAAATATGACACTATCAACTTTGAAACATTTTATTTATTTTGTTATTTGTGTTTAGTAAAGATGCCCAGGAATTATTCAAAGTTACAAATTAGATTTTTTGAATTATTTAATTGATTGATAATTTAAAAAAAATGATAAAGAAAAATACAAATGTACATGTACATGGTTTAAGAATAAGCAATATTATATATTGAAAGATTAAGCATAATTTACTGACTTTTTCCAGTTAAGTTTTGACTTATAATCGTCGGTCAATATCAAGGGGGTTAATCCATGCGCGCGCATCCTTAAAGTTCTGATACCGCGAACACCTCATCGGCCGGTATTTCGAAGAAAAACGAGTGGTGTGAAGAAATCAGAAAAGGTATGAATTTGATTTGTTTTGCAAAGAAGATGTCCTAACTTCTAGTTTTTATATACAAAATGTCTTGAAGTAACTCTTTCCTGTTTTGTCAGTATTTCGCGTTGAATGCGATTTTGATTCTGGATAGTGCGTACACCCGGCGTTGAAATGTTACAGAAAATGAGCAAATATCGATTAAACTGGCCGTTTTAAACGGCTGGAAGTTATTCTGTTGTAGAATCCTTTTCAAAAATATATTTTCAACCTTCGTTCCAATTCATTTGTACTAAACAAAAGTATTTAAACGCACTATTTACAGAAAACAGAGATTATGATATTGCGTACACTCTAAAAAAATCAAGATACTGCGTACACATAACTATGCAATTGATAGAAAGTACATTTTATCCGAAGCAGGCTAAGGTTTATAAAATGATAAAACGGATTGCATGGCAATCATTTAAAAACTACATCCTAGAAAATGTTTAGAATTAACATTGAACGATTTGCCGCATTTACATTCGTACTTGCGTTCTGAGGAATGACGCTGCATGTGTGTTTTGTAATGGTACTCCGAAAAAGCCACTTGACTACATATATCACATTTGTAGGGACCATTTTGCCGATGTCGTGCCTCATGCTGTCTGAGAGAAGATTCACTGGCAAAGAATTCACCACAAAATCGACACACATTCATTTTCTGAAATAAGATATTAATTTGACTGTAAAAAGTAATTTATTTTGAAATGTAGAGTATAAAAACATTATCAAGATAGACAATTATTCACCAGGTTTTAAATATAATAACCTAAACAAATTGCATAAATAAATGTTAATTCTAAACATTGTCTATGATGTAGAATTTTAAAGAATTCTTTTAAAAGGGACACCCATGGGCAATCCGCTTTGTCATTTTATAAACCTTAGGACTGCTTCGAATAAATAGAGGATATTAATTTTGTTTGTTTGCATGTAAGATTGAAATATAATTTCACACAGAGTGAAACACCAGATGCAATATTTCACGAGTGGCGTAGCCCACGAGTGACAATATAATAGATGGTGTTCACGAATGAAATATATTTTAATCTTATATGTAAAACAAATAAATTTTCTTTTTATTTCATGCTTTATAAGTGATTTTAAGTATTTTTTTACTGATCGTCGCGCATTCTCCTTTGTGACGTCATCACATCATGATGTCACATCATCAATTTTGAAATATAGTTATGTTAAATTTCTCTAATTTTGCTAAATTTTTAACATGATGTATGTTGACATCGACTTTTTTTTCCTAAGGAAGCAAAATTTACGTATGACGGCACTTATTTCAGCCAGTTATTCCATTTAGTTTAATTTTCTTTTCATCCGCATTCAGATATAGTCCGGCTACAGTGAAAATTATATTTTATAAATTGCACTAGGTCTAATGGTTTATCTGAATATAATCATTTGATATATTACAATAAAACACTAGAAAGCATGAAATAAAATGTACTTTCTATCAATTGAATAGTAATGTGTACGCAGTATCTTGAATTTTTTTTAGAGTGTACGCAATATCATAATCTCTGTTTCCTGTAAATAGTGCGTTTAAATACTTTTTTAGTACAAATGAATTGGAACGAAGGTTGAAAATATATTTTTGAAAAGGATTCTACAACAGAATAACTTCCAGCAGTTTAAAACGGCCAGTTTAATCGATATTTGCTCATTTTCTGTAACATTTCAACGACGGGTGTACACACTATACAGAATCAAAATCGCATTCAACGCGAAATACTGACAAAACAGGAAAAAGTTACTTCAAGACATTTTGTATATAAAAACTAGAAGTTAGGACATCTTCTTTGCAAAACAAATTAAATTCATACCTTTTCTGATTTCTTCACACCACTCGTTTTTCTTCGAAATACCGGCCGATGAAGTGTTCGCGGTATCAGAACTTTAAGGATGCGCGCGCATGGATTAACCCCCTTGAATATGGCAATTGAATTCTTAAAATTTATTTTACAATTTTAATAAAAAAAGAGTAGTAAACGTGAAAACTCAGTATTAAAATAGCACATAAAACACGAAAAAAGAGACGAAAACAATATTCATAAAATCTGTATTTTTTTATATTAAAATAGATATTACAATTATTGTATAATAAACAATTATGCTCAACATGATCAACATGGTAATATAACCAGTGAGTGTCATATTTTTACTAAGTGTGAACAGATACCTTTAGCTAATAGCGATAACATAATAAGAGACAATTCCACAAGTGTGGTGTTGATCATGCGTTACACATATGGATTATAAATGATTGTATACATGTATATCCGTTGCTATTAATAATCACGATCATAAAGAAATAACAAGTAGTATTCTAATCTCTAGCATGCCAATCAAAGTTCATAATGAACAATGTCTTTCGTCCGTTCATTCTGGTAAAAACCAATTAACCATTGAAAAGTTTATAAGAATATCTTGTCATCATATGTCTACTAGTCCATCTTCACTTTCTGCATTTCTTGCTTGGACGCCCTTTGATGCTTTGCATCAATGCTTTTCTTGTTGATGGATTGTAACACAAATGATAACTATCTTGACTACAAGTGGGACACATGTAATTAAGATTAATATTTGCAAAGTCAAGGTTACTAGAGATGATAGGATATTCAGAAATTTTCGGGATATTGCCCATTCCTATATGCATATCTATAATGCCCACATCTCTGTCAGAAGCTTCTGTGACAGGCTTATTTTGTGACAATGTTGCCCTTGCTTTTGTGATCGCTTTTCGTCCGGCGTCCGGCCGTCCGTTAACTTTTACTTTAAAGGACATCTCCTCATAAACCGCTAAGCCAATTTCATGCAAACTTCACAGGAATGTTCCTTTGGTAGTCACAACTTTAAAAATTGTTAAAGAATTTAATTCCAAGCAGAACTCTGGTTGCCATGGCAACCAAAAAAAAAACTGAAAATATCTTCTTTTAGAAAATCCTAAGAGCTATGGCTTAAATATTTGGCATGAAACATCATCTAGTCAGTGTCTACCAAGTTTGTTCAAATAAATGCCCTGGGACCCCGGGGTTTTCCTTATTTGTATATAGTAAAAACTTTCATAAATCCATGCCTATCAATGAAGTATATATACATTTCCTTCTTGGCACTTCGCTGAACCCAAGCCTTTTTGGGTAGAGGTGTGTCAGGTGACTTCCAAATAGAAGACTAGTCTTTGGATTCGGGATCGTAATATTACAGCCATGTCTCGTCCGTGGACACGATCCTATCTAAAAAATCTTCACCATGTGCCTCGTGATGCTTGAGAAATTCTCAAGAACACTGCGGCATACCCAAGGAGCTGCAACTTTCGACATGTTGAGCTCTTCTGTAAGAATGCGTTGTACGGCATAATAAGAGAGAGATAGTTGTTCAGCTATGCCCGCACCGTAATGCACTTGTCAATGTCCAGCTGTTCTTTCGCTAAGGCTGTGTTTCCAACAGTTACTGTAGTTGTTGGCTGACCAGTTCTTACGTCATCATACACAGATGTTCTTCCTTCTCTAAACCGCTCATGCCATTTATACACAAATGTCTTTCCACCAGTAGGCAATGTTTCTGAACTTTCTGTCTTTTTAAGAGTTTTGCTCCGTGAAAGTTTCAGTCCCACACAAACTTGATGACAGCGCCTAATTCAATGTTGTCTGCTGACGTAATTTGCCGTTTGGTAGACATCGAGGTTAACGCTGCTGCGAAACAACCATTCAACACATCATCTATGAATTTACAGGAAATGATGTCATGACGTCACACTAAAGTTACACGCGTTTGCGCCAAATTTGCTTTAATTTTCTTTCCTCAGTGACATCCATACTATATCATGTATACTTTTAAATACAGCGTGCTTCAAGTCACAGGACAGTGGTTGCTATGGACACAGTGTATTCTTGGAAAATTTTGATATATATTCGGCAATATGCAAATGTAATTGCAAACATTTTGGTTTACCTCTATTCGAGTTTCCTGTAAGTGAATAAAGTAATTTGGTTTTTAGAGGATAATTCCGGGAATTTATCAATCAGCCCTGGTATAATAGTAAGAAGCTGCACTGCAATGATGTTGATAAACCCCCCATGGAGCTTCACATAGAGATGACGCAGCTATCTGCTGGAACTTATCAGAAATTAGAGTACGTGCAAGATGTTAGACATCTTGCCAGATATTATTTTTGAAAATCATTAAAAGGGTAGGGTAAGGGAGGGTATGTGAAGCTCGATGGGAATTGTGGTCGATGAAATTTCAACTAAACTTCATCTTACTAAGGTAAAAAATTCTGGAAACAAAGTGATCCATCGGAAGCATTAATCACAACAAAATTACATAAGAATTGCAGACTCGGTTTGATTGAGTCTGTACATGAGAGATAATGAATAAGTGCAACATCCCTCACACCCCCTAGCACCGGCTTGAGCTGAGTCTGGAGCGGTAATCAATTCTCAACACTTAATAGTGCTGGCATCAATGATCCCGAAGGACCAGAAAATATAACAACACTGAAGTGAAGTACGGGGCAACTTTTTACAGCTGCCACACGGCACTTGACACCTGCCTTGTAAGTCTTGTTTAATTTTCCAATTTCATCTCCCACATATTCCCCCAAGGAGCCCCACATAGAGATTTTAGAGTTGATTTTCCAAAATAATACAACAAATTTTTAAACTAGCAATTTAATGTAATGTGATGTAATATACATTAAACACTATATAGCAATATGCATTAATTAGTGCATACTTTTATAAATTCAAATTTACATTTTTTGTAAGATTTCTTCTTGGAAAGTATAAGTGTCATTAGACCCCTACCGGTTTAACCGGAGGGGACTTTAGGTTTACCCTCCGTCCGTCTGTCTGTCTGTCCGTCTGTCTGTCAGTCCGTCCACAAAACTGGATCCCGCGATAACGCAAAAAGTACTGAAAATATTTTTATGAAACTTGATATATAGATAGATGGCAGTATGGAGATTATGCACGTCTTTTTCTTTTCTTCCTATGTTGAAAATTCTGGTTGCTATGGCAACAAATCTGAAAATATGGCAAATTTAACACATAAACTGGATCCAGTGATAACTCAAAAAGTACTGAAAATATATTTATGAAACATAAAATATGGGTAGATGGCAGTCTGCAGATTATGCACATCTTTTTCTTTTCTTCCTATGTTGAAAATTCTGGTTGCTATGGCAACAAATAGCCTGGATTTCAAGATTTCTGATTTAATTTTTTCAGCTTTTTCACTATAAGTTCTTTATTTCTTAAGGTGTTTACTTCAAACTTTAAATATAAGTTTCTGGTCATCAACCACATCATATGTGATAAGGTTTACAACTCTAGCACAAAAATTATCTGTATTACCTCCCTTGAACTTAGAATTTTTATGAAAAAAAATGTTGTCTTTTTTAAATAACTTCTTTATTTCCTAATGTATCTACTTCAAACTTCATATACAGTGTAACTTCCGAATTCTGGAACTTCTGAAATCCGGAAACTTCTAAAAACCGAACATTTTTTTCGGTCCCGATTTTTTCCCTTCTATTTTCTATTAATATAATACTTCTGAATTCCGGAACTTCTAAATTCTGAATTCCGGACGATATTTTCGTAAAATTAGAGTCAAATCAACGCAATTTTACCTCCAAAAACCGGAAATATCCAAAGGTGTGAAATACATTGTAAACCCTGCAGGAATATTTAATCTCCCTATCGATTGTTTACTAATTAGCGGTGGTCGTGTAATTTGACAGGCGTTAAAATCACAAACTGTGAAATGGTATGTTTGAAGTGATGGGGTTAATCAAAGTAATTTACGGCGGTCAGTTAATTTGAAGTGTTTATTAGCGGATTAAATGACAATTAATTGGACAATGTATGCATCAAACGTCTTTAGGGATTTTATTATACCCCCAAAAACGAAGTTTGGGGGGGTATATAGGAGTCACCCGGTGGTCGGTCGGTCGGTCGGTCGGTCGGTCCAGACGTCCGTTGCATTTTCCTTGTCCTGAGCATAACTTGAAAACTAATGGTTGGAATTCAATATAACTACATACAATGGTCAAGCACATTGAGAGGAAGTGCAGTGCACAAGAACCATAACTCTATCTTGACTAATTACAGAGTTATTGCCCTTTGTTACTTTTCCTTGTCCGTGGCATAACTTGAAAACTACTGGTTGGAATTCAAAACAACTTCATACAATTGTCAAACACAATAAGGGGAAGTGCAGTGCACAAGAACCATAACTCTATCTAAAGTAATTACAGAGTTATTGCCCTTTGTTGCTTTTCCATTGCTTTTTTTTTTGTCCGTTGCATTTTTCTTGTCCGGAGCATAACTTGAAGACTAATGGTTGGAATTCAATATAACTACATACAATGGTCAAGCACATTGAGAGGAAGTGCAGTGCGTAAGAAACATAACTCTATCTTGACTAATTACAGAGTTATAGCCCTTTGTTACTTTTCCTTGTCCGTGGCATAACTTGAAAACTACTGGTTGGAATTCAAAACAACTTCATACAATTGTCAAACACAATAAGGGGAAGTGCAGTGCACAAGAACCATAACTCTATCTAAATTAATTACAGAGTTATTGCCCTTTGTTGCTTTTCCATTGCCTTTTTTTTTTTTCCGGACCATAACTTGAAGACTAATGGTTGGAATACAATATAACTACATACAATGGTCAAGCATATTGAGAGGAAGTGCAGTGCATTAGAACCATAGCTCTATCTAAAGTAATTACAGAGTTATTGCCCTTTATTACTTTTCCATTGCTTTCTTTTGTCCGGACCATAACTTGAAGACTAATTGTTGCAATTCATTATAACTTCATACAATGGTCCAGCACATTGAGAGGAAGTGCAGTGCACAAGAACCATAACTCCATTTTGACTTATTACAGAGTTACTGCCCTTTGTTTCTTTTCCTTGTCCAGAGCATGACTTAAAAACTACTGGTTGGAATTCAAAACAAACTTCATACAATGGCCAAGCACAATAAGGGAAGTGCAGTGCACAAAACCATAACTCCATCTTGACTAATTACAGAGTTATTGCCCTTTGTTACTTTTCCATTGCTTTCTTTTTGTCCGGACCATAACTTGAAGACTTATTGTTGGAATTCATTATAACTTCATACAATGGTCAAGCACATTGAGAGGAAGTGCAGTGCATAAGAACCATAACTCCATCTTGACTAATTACAGAGTTACTGCCCTTTGTTACTTTTCCTTGTCCAGAGCATTTCTTGAAAACTACTGGTTGGAATTCAAAACAACTTCATACAATGGTCAAGCACAATAAGGGGAAGTGCAGTGCACAAGAACCATAACTCCATCTTGACTAATTACAGAGTTATTGCCCTTTGTTACTTTTCCTTGTCCAGAGCATAACTTGAAAACTACTGTTTGGAATTCAGTACAACTTCATACAGTTGTCAAGGACATTAAAAGGAAGTGCAGTGCACAAGAGCCATAACTCCATTTTGACAAAATACAGAGTTACTGCCCTTTGATACTTTTCCTTGTCTGGAGCATAACTTAAAACGTACAGGTTGGAATTCAAAACAACTTCATACAGTGGTCAAGCACAATAAGAGGAAGTGCAGTGCACAAGAACTATAACTCTATCTTCAGTATTTATAGAGTTATTGCCCTTTGTTCTTTTTCTTTGTCTTTCTGGACTTATTACAGAGTAATTCAATTAAACTTCATCAATGGCCAACCACATTGAAAGGAAATGCAACATACATGAACCACAATTATCTTTAATTGCCCACAACCATAACTCTATGTTTCAATTCTATTACAAGGTATTCTGTTACTAGTAGCATCCTCATTTCCTAAGCAGACTTGTGGGGGTATTAATCACATTTAGTGATAGTTCTAGTTGCATTTGATGTGATAATTAATTAACTAGCAACGGACGATATGTAAGTTTATGCAATTAACAATATTTCTACAAACTGATAGAAATTCAAAAGCATTTGTAGGTAAGATAAAAAAAAAGTATTCTTTTCATTCACATCTTTATCTTGATTAAAAGACTATTATATATGAAATTACAGTAATGGCCACATCTTCCTTGACATTTAGTGATATTAAGTGGCTTACTCTTGTTCACATTATCATAAACCTCTGAATTCCGGAAACCTCTGAAATCCGAACTTTTTGACAAGTCCCATGGGTGTTCGGTTTTCGGAAGTTACACTGTATACGTTTCTTATTATCACTCAACATTTTTGAGAAGGTTAAATACTCTAGCAAGACTATTTCCAGAATTATGTCCCCCTTGAACTTAGATTTTTTTTCGAGAAATTGGTATTTTTTACTCCAACTTCTTCATTCCTTATAGGATTTACTTTAAAATCCCACATCGTAATAATATGACAAGGTTGTATAAACATAAGCAGGGAAACTTAACACATTACTGTGAAATAGACGAACTTAGAACTCAAAAGATTTAAGTTCATTCATGTCATTCATTCACTGGTAAAATTGAAATCAGAATGTTGCTGGGGTTCTAACTGGTAGGGGACTTATGGATTGCTTGCAATACTATGATAATTGCTTGTTAGTCCCCTACCGGTTTACCGGAGGGGACTTTAGGTTTACCCTCCGTCCGTCTGTCTGTCCGTCCGTCCGTCAGTCTGTCCGTCAGTCCGTCCGTCCGTCCACAAAACTGGATCCTGCGATAACGCTAAAAGTACTGAAAATATTTTTATGAAACTTGGTATATGGATAGATGGCAGTATGGAGATTATGCACGTCTTTTTCTTTTCTTCCTATGTTGCAAATTCTGGTTGCTATGGCAACAAATAGACTGAAAATATGACAAATTTTACACATAAACTGGATCCCGCGATAACGCAAAAAGTACTGAAAATATTTTTATGAAACTTGATATATGGATAGATGGCAGTATGGAGATTATGCACGTCTTTTTCTTTTCTTCCTATGTTGAAAATTCTGGTTGCTATGGCAACAAATAGACTGAAAATATGGCAAATTTTACACATATCCTGGATGCAGTGATAACACAAAAAGTACTGAAAATATGTTTATGAAACTTGACATATGGGTAGATGGCAGTATGCAAATTATGCACATCCTTTTCTTATCTTCCTATGTTGAAAATTCTGGTTGCTATGGCAACAAATAGACTGAATTTCAAGAT
Source organism: Ruditapes philippinarum (assembly GCF_026571515.1). Classification (NCBI taxonomy): domain Eukaryota; kingdom Metazoa; phylum Mollusca; class Bivalvia; order Venerida; family Veneridae; genus Ruditapes; species Ruditapes philippinarum. The sequence goes on from NW_026858083.1 coordinate 100,270, forward strand.
TTCTTATTCTAGTTTTTAAGTTTTTTCACTATAAGTTCTTTATTTCTTAAGGTATTTTCTTCAAACTTTAAATATAAGTTGCTTGTCATCATGCAACCACATCATATGTGACAAGGTTTACAACTCTAGTACAAAATTTATCAGAATTACCTCCCTTGAACTTAAAATTTTCATGAAAAAAACGTTTTTTTTTTTAATAACTTCTTTTTCTGAATGTATCTACTTCAAACTTCATATAAATGTTTCTTAATGTCACTCAACATTTGTGAGTGTTCAATACTCTAGCAAGACTATTTCCAGAATTATGCCCCTTTTGAACTTAGACTTTTTTTTGAGAAATTGGTAATTTTTACTCCAACTTCTTCAATCATGATAGGATTTTAAAAATGTTATATTTTGATAACAGGGATGTTAAAAAATAACTTTAGAGTGTCCTTCAGTCCGTCTGTCTGTACATAAAAACTGTTTCCTGCGATCACTTTTAAAGAACTTTTCAACAAATTTACTTAAAATAAGTGAATGGCCCTTCAGAATGTTGCTTTGGCTCTTACCGGTAGGGGACTTATGGATTGCTTGCAATACTATGATACTTGCTTGTTTTCTATTGTCTTGTCATAATACTGGCCAAAAACTTTGGCGTTTGCCCAGCCAGCTGTATTTATTATTGTTTCTAATGACACCCCTTGAAGTTTTGCCTTTGAAGTGGAGGCTGATCTGGTACTATGAGGTCCATAGCTACCATCAATACCAGCCTTAACAAGAGTCAGTTTAACTTATCTTGAAACTGTACTTTTGGCCACCTGATTATGTGGTTTCATAGTGCTTATGATCAATTTTTAGCTCACCCTGTCACTTTGTGAGGGTGAGCTTTTGTGATCGCTTTTCGTCGGCGTCCGTCCGTCGTCCGTAAACTTTTACTTTAAATGACATCTCCTCATAAACCACAAAGCAAATTTCATCCAAACTTTACAAAAATGTTCCTTTGGTGGTCACCTTTGAAAATTGTTCAAAGAATTTAATTCCATGCGGAACTCTGGTTGCCATGGCAACCAAAAGAAAAAACGTTAAATATCTTCTTCTAAAAAACCCAAAGAGCTAGAGCTTAGATATTTGGCATGAAACATCTTCTAGTGAGTGTCTACAAAGTTTGTTAAAAAAAAAGCCCTGGGGTCAAAATTGGCCCCGCCCCTGGGGGTCATTGATTTTCTCTATATGCATATAGTAAAAACTTAAAAAATCTTCTTTTAAAGAACCTAAAGAGCTAGAGCTAAGATATTTAGCATGAGACATCTTCTAATGGGTGTCTACCAAGTTTGTTCAAATAAAAGCCCTTGGGTCAAAATTGGCCCCGCCCCAGGGGGTCATTGATTTTCCCTATATGCATAATTATAGTAAAAACTTGAAAAATCTTCTTTTAAAGAACCCAAAGAGCTAGAGCTAAGATATTTAGCATGAAACATGTTCTAATGGGTGTCTACCAAGTTTGTTCAAATAAAAGCCCTGGGGTAAAAATTGGCCGAGCCCCAAGGGGTCACTGTTTTTTCCCTTTATGTATATCTAAGTAAAAACTTAAAAAATCTACTTTTAAAGAACCCAAAGAGATAGAGCTAAGATATTTAGCATAAAACATCTTCTAATGGATGTCTACCAAGTTTGTTCAAATAAGAGCCCTGGGGTCAAAATTGGCCCCGCCCTGGGGGTCATTGATTTTCCTTATATGTGTATAGCAAAAACTTAAAAAATCTTTTTTGAAAAAAAACCAAATAGCTAGAGTTTAAATATTAAGAATGAAGCATCTTCTAGTGAGTGTCTACAAAGTTTGTTCAAATAAAAGCCCTGGGGTCAAAATTGGCCGGCACTGGGGGACATTGATTTCCTTATATGTGTATAGCAACAACTTAAAAATCTTCTTTGAAAAAACCCGAATAGCTAGAGTTAAGATATTAAGCATGAGACAATTTATAGTAAGTTTCTTTGTGATTGTTCAAATAAAAGCCCTGGGGTCAAAACTTGTTTTTAACTATATGTGTAAAGAAAAAACTTGAAAAAATCTTCTTTTAAAAAAACCCAACGAGCTAGACCTTAGATGTTTAGCATGAAACATCTTCTAATGGGTGTCTACCAAGTTTGTTCAAATAAAAGCCCTGGGGTTTAAACTGGCCGCGCTCCGGGGGCCTATATACAGGTGAGCGACTTCAGGGCCATCATGGCCCTCTTGTTTACCTTGTCTT